>NW_021853569.1:321958-329504 GCF_003651465.1 Formica exsecta
TATATATATATATTTGTATATATAATTCTATTACTTAAAAAATTAACTGAGCGTATATACTTAAACCAAACACACTGTATATAAAATTAAAATTGTGATTAAAAATGGAAGCAATGCAACAAAATTGACTGAAATTAATATAATCAATTTTATATCATAATAATATAAAATTTGCTTCACTTACTAGATTTTCAGACGTTAGTCTAGCAACCTCATGCTGCATGTAAAGTTCCGTTTGGGTCTGCGGCGACTTGCTCAAATTAATGGAAAGTAATTTTTGCTGCTTCTCTATTTCTTCTTGCAGCCTGTCTATTTCGTCTCGCCATTCATCTCTTTGCGATCGCCAACTCCTTTCTTTTGCTTGCAGCTCATCTTCCAGTTGCCTTCAAAACGAAACATACAGATTTTTTTTTGAGAATTACTGTGATTAAAAATTTCTTGAATTGTTCAATCGCAAATAAATTGCTGAACTGAATTATGTTAAGCATGAAATCATGCCTATTATTAGTGCCACTATGAAGTGATAATGAAAATGTTAGAGAGAGGGGCAATGACCAGAGCTAATGAATCGTTAAGAAAATTTAGCATGATTCACACAACACTAATGTAGTTACTAATATTTTGCTAATTAATGACTTGGCTTAAGATGCTTCAAGACATTCATGATATTGTGAAATTATAAAGTCTCTTTTTTGATTGAACAGTTCAAAACAAAATGCTTATACGGATCGCAACGTGAATCTGCTCAACTCACTCTCCTCTCGGTGCCTTTGTCTTAAGTTTACTGAAAATCGAAGTGCATGCACAAACGATAAAAGACTATTAGACACGGCACTCTATTATTAGTCAACTCATTTCGTTAAATGTGTATCTAGTTTCATATTACCTGTTAATCTTTTTCTGCGCCTCGAAGGCAAGTACCAGCTCGCCGTCCTCATTTATGATGTCTACGTCACGACCATAGTTGGCACCTAAGTTCTTCATTCTGCGTGTGTGGTCAGCCAACACGCTATGCAGCTGGATACACTCCTCTCTTCTTCTTTCCAGTTCTTCTTGCAGAGCCTCGAATTGTACTGTAATGTCATTATGTCTGTATTATCCTGTTTCTTAGTCGTATTATTGTTATTGTTTCTTACACAGTTATTTAGCATTGGCGACCTTGGGAATTAGTAGCAGCAGAGCATTCAATTATCACATACAAAGCAAATATATAATAAATGCGTATCGAAAGTATTTTAAAGAATTATAATTTTCCAAACATATATAATTTTTATAGCGTTTGTAAATTTATATAATATTGATGAAACTTTTGCAAACCTTGTTGTTTTTACATGCTTGGAGTATTTTTAGCTTTTAAAGATAGCAGGAATTAAAATTATCGATAATACTGATAATCGACAATTTCGCAAAGAATATGAGGGGTGCATGAAGTATATAATAAAAGAAATCAATTATAATTATTGACACATTCTGCTAAGTTAATTAGTACAAAACATAACGAATAAGACAGTATTCAGAGGATAGAAGGAAGAGAAAGCAGAAATTTAGCACAGGGTAGAAAACAGAAAATAGAAATTACAGAAGATATACAATATGTTTATCTATATCTCTTGTGCTTCAGTCCTTAGATATTGAAAGATACAAAGTTGATTAACTTATATGTCAAAAGTCAATATATATCTACAGTGCTTATTAACAAATATGCAGAAGATAATTAATAAATTGTAATAATAAATTACTCATGAGATTTTGTTGCGCTGATGATGGGTTGGCCAATGACACTGTCTTCCTCAATGAGTTCAAGTCTTTTTTAAGTTGTGAATTCTCCATTTCCAGTTCTTGGAGCTGCAAATAAACCATATTGTCTCGGTTCGTCATTAATCCACTGATAATGGCGATAAGACAACAGAGTGGTGGGTTTATATCGATAACATCTTAGTAATGTTTAAATGTGATATCGCACATGTATCAGGGAAAAAAGAGATTAACAAGTACTTACTAGAATTGTTTTAATTTAAAATTTGACATATAAAAAAATAAAAATAAAAATTGGAAGAAGAGCTATTTCTCTAAATAATATTTCCTTTACTTACTCTGAACGAATCCTGCGTTCTGGAGGACTCCTCGTTATTATCGCGTTCCAGATCTTCGACCATTCTGATCAATCTGCCCTTCTCTTTCTCGACATCTTTTAATTTCTGTTGCAGCTTCAGAACGAGACCGATGTCCACGGGTGCGTGCGCAGGCCCGTATTTTTCTGAAGGCGATTTATTTGGCTGAATTTCTCCGTCCGGTGGACTATCTGACCGTTGTTGATTCCAGTCAATCGTTTCCACTCGCGAGTAAGGCGTCGACGAGGAAGCCGTGGATCTCACAGAACCGTAACCAAAATCCTGCAGCAGAATCGGAAAGTATGTAACTCTAATCGATATAATAGCGATCAATATAATAATAAATTATAGTTAGTTGATTTTGTTGTACGTTTAATCGTATTACAATTCAAATTTCTTTTACATAATTAATTGCCCCGTTCATTCAATAACATGTTACAGCGTATCGACTTACAATGTTTTGATCATCTTGTGGATTTTCTGTGGACGCGATCTGACCACTGCCGCTGGAAGCATTGCTCAAAGAACGCGAATGTCCAGGTAACGCTAGTTTTTGTTCTAACATTTCCGCATGTTGTTCCAGCTCGTGGTATTCCTTGAGCAGTCTCTGATAAGCTGTGCGATCCTGATCCTGTTCCAGCTGAAGCAGATCTTTCTCTTGCTCGAGACGATATTTTAGATTCTCCTCGGCACCTCGTTGGTTGCTATTCAACTTCTCGGTCGCAATTGAAAGCTCCTTTCGTAATATCTCGTTCTCCTGCTGCAACTTTTTAATTTCCTCGTTCTTTTGTAGAGAAATCCTCTCTTTATCGTGCAATATGTCCATTTTTTCGTCTCTCTCCTGTTTCAGAATTTCCTGTATATTTTTCAATTCCTTCTGTTTTTCCTGCACTACTTTCATCAACTTTTTATTCTCAATGTCGACGGATTTCAAGTTGTCCAATTTATGCTTCAAGTCTACCATTTCATTTTGCATATTCTTCAAGAAATGATTTTCTTTTGCCTGAAACAATAGGTTCATGCATTTTTGAAGTATAATCTTTCTTTATATTAGTATTATTCGAAAAATATAAAATATATAAAAATAATAATAAAATAATAAGCAATTTATAAAGCTTATACAATATCACAACAGATAATCCATCACTTACAAATTCGTCTATCCTTTGTTGCAACGTGATGATCTTCATTTCCAGTCCTTTGTTGAGGGTCTTGACGTGCTCTACGCTTTTGGCCTCTGTTTTCAATCGCCTGAAGATCTTCTTTGCCTGACGTTTTCTAATGCACGATTGCACGGTAATTATATCTCTAAGTTTCTTCTTACACGCCATTCTTACGAGATATCCCCGGGCGAATCTTTGGATCACCGTCGCGGCAGCATTGTCCATCATTATCCTGTATCTGACGCGAGCCATGTTGCCCCTGCCGTACGTCTGCAGACCGAGGATTGTGCGTTTCACCTGCAGATACCATCGTCTCTGCAGCCAGCTCTTCACATGCGCCTGTATCTTTATCGCGGCCCTCTCTCTCCTAACAGCCTCCGCCTTCTGCCGCGCAATATAACCCCTGCCGTATCTCTGAAGACCGAGGATAGACCGACGGATCTTTTTGTACCTGTTATGATAAATTAAACCGCGTACGGTTTTTTGTATCATCACGCAGGCATCCCGCTGTCGCTCCGCTCGTAGTTTCTCCAAATACGCTACTTGACCAGCTCTGAAGAGCACCTTGGTCTTGCCGAACTTGAACTTGTCCTCGTCTTTGATATACCTGGCCAGTATACGTCGGCAAGTCTCCTTCAAATCGTCCCGCCGTATATCCTTGAATCTACAGAGACATCGATACCTTTGGAAGAAATCACCGTATGTTCGCTGACTCGGGAAGCCCGCGGCCGAAATTCTGATGGTCTCCAGCACACCGCAAGCGCGCAGCTGCTGTACCGCTCGTATCGGATTGTATTCGAAGGCCTCTTTCGAGTCATTGGGCTTGATGCAGCGGACGTAATGCGGCGTTGTGGCGTTCAGCGTGGTCATCAACATGTTGAGCGAATCGCGGAACTGCGAGCCGACAGTCTTCTTGTTTTGCTTGTTGGACACGTTTGTCGGTGTAATCTTCTGCGTGGATACTTTCACCCTAATATGTGGCACAGCCAGTTTCGGGTCCTCGTCGCTGAATAGTTTCTTTAGTAGCTTGTTCTCGCTGCCTCTTAGCACGTCTATCTGTTCCTCGATCACGGTGTCACGGTTCTTCTCCAGGAAGCCCACTGTCTCATACTGTACGAGATCGGCGAAATGATGAATCAGGAAAGCTGAAGTGCCAAACCTCGGCTTCTCAAAATGCTTCAACTTGCCGCATTTCGCATACAGTTTCTCTGCCCAGGAGGCATCCGAGCCCTTTGGCATACGACACTCCTCGTCCAGCAAATCCAGAATACCGAGTTTGGTCTCAATCAGATCGATGCATGGCTGGTTGTCGTAGAAGTCGATGAAGGTCCATTCAATGTCCTCCTTCAAATACTCCTCCTGCTCCAGCTTGAAGACGTGCTGATTGAATTGCTGCTGGAGCTTCTCGTTTGCATAATTAATGCAGAACTGCTCGAACGAATTCACCTCGAACGTCTCGAAGCCGTAGATGTCCAGCACACCGATAAAGTGCTGTGCTTTGCTGAGAGACTGTAAGGAATTGTTGATGCCGATCACAATCCAGTTGAAGAGCTCGGCGTAGATATGCTTGGCCAGGGCGTCTCGCGCACCGATTGCCTGCTCCACGTTCATAGGCTTCAGGAAGACTTCTCGCATTGACACGATCTTTCGATGGCACAGCCACTTACGCATCGCCTTCACGTCGATACCGAGTAGTTCGGAAATAATCAGCAAATGTCGGTTCGATGGGGAGATGTAGCTGGACTCGGTGTCCACTTCACCATCCTTCGCATCCTTAATCTTGCAACTTATCTCTACGTTACCTAAGTGTAATATGGCTGCTAGAATGCGCAGCATATCTTCCTGCTGCTTGGACGTGAAGCCGAGCATCGTCAGTGCATTGATCGTATCATCAAAGCACATGAGATCATCCACGCCGTCGATCGTGGGATTGTCACCCTGATTGAGATAGTGGAACTGATCCTGGTCGGATAGATACAATTTGGGAAGACGTTTCGCCGCCGAACACATCTGATAAAATATGTGGTAATTTCGTTCCTCATTCGCCTGAAACACAACCCGCGACTTTTCCAACAAGTAGGTCCTCATGCTGGCGCCAGTAATATGGTAGTTCTTGTTGAAATGAATTTCGATAAACTTGCCGAATCTCGAGGAATTGTCGTTCCTAGTGGTTTTCGCATTACCTATTGCCTCCATAATGGGGGAAGAGGCCAGAACCTTCTTCTCGACTTGCGTTTCCGTCGCCGATCCGCCGACGGTCGCAAAGTACCGCATGGTATACTTTGCGGACACCGTTTTGCCGGCTCCCGACTCGCCTGAGACGATAATCGACTGGTCATGGTTCTCCCTAAATGGAATTGAATAAAATTAATATTCTTATTTTTTACTTTTTTAAATATTTTTATTGTTTTTGTTTTGTTAAATGAATATGATTAAATTAGATGTAATTCAATTTTCCATCTATTTATAGAGTTAAAATATATAATATATATTTATTAAAGTATAATATATATAAAATAAAAAAAATATCGCGTATTCTTTTATATAAAAATGCAATATAATATTCTATAATAATTTAATATTCTATAAAAGCTATATCTTCTTTTACTTGGTCATATCTATCTATTTGTTTGTTCGTTATTTTTTATCCAACGGGAAAATCGTCTGATCTACTTTTTAATTAACAGCGATATATAGATATATATCGGTGATCTAATCAATAGATAAATTTTGATGGACGATTAGTCACCTCTCCAATTTCGTATAGGCTTCCTCGGCTACGGCAAATATATGAGGTTCCAGGTCGCCCATCGCCTGGCCCCTGTAGGCCCATATCGTGTCATTGCCGTAGATGTGTAATTCGTTGTACGGGTTGAAGGCTACCAGGACGATGCCGCAGTAGGTGTAGATGGAATGCCGTTGAAAACGGATCTGAAGATTGTAGAGGACGGCGGGCTCGTGAAGAAAGGACAAAGATGTGAGATTGTTTTCTCCTATAAGAATGTCCGGATTTCGGAGCGGAGGAAGATCCGCGTCTGATTTGATCTCCAACGTCTTCGTCTGATTCGACTCTTCCGTTTGTACTTTCAGCGTTGACTGTTTCTGTTTGTAGTTCTCCAGGAGCACGGCACCCTCCCACACTTTCTCCGGATGCGGCACCCATACTCGGCCACCCTACGATCGATTGGTATATATATATATATTTTTTTTTGTTCATCAATAAAGTTTGACTGGTTTTATTACAGTTTAATGTATAAAAGTACGACGCAGCCCCGTTTATTAACGACAAAAGTTTATAAAATTATTGGAATATCGAAACACGCAGATATCGCGCAGCGAGTTATAAGTATATTTTTATTAAAAACGTGTATATACGAAAAGGCACGTGTATTAGCTTTATTTTAAGTTTAAGCGAAAATATCAGCCATAATTTTATCTATATTGACAGTATTTATTTATATCATGCTATGTAGTCGTCGTTTAATTGGTCATCGAGCGACTTTTCAAGCATTGCAAAGACGACCCGCTTTTTCCTTTTTGGAGTGATGCATAAAAAATACGAGGTCGTCAATAAGAATATATCGATTCGGTTGACGAGTACTCTAATTTGCCGTCATTTCATGCTTTCAGTGTTATGATATACCATTTACATATGATAGGAGATTTACCGTTCGGCCGTAGAAATTCTACCGTTCTATTCAACATTATTATTTAACGTAATGTCCATCATTAATCAAGTATACGACTAACAAGTTAATGATAAAACAATGATCCCTTTTGTCTTTAGCGAAATTGATCCACATAATAAATTGTAAAAGAAAATTTTATTTCTATTATAAAAAAATTCTACCGCAAAATTCAAATCTATTTTAAATTCTTATCTAACTAAAATATAATATGTAAAAAACCACACAATATATTATACATATGCGTATATGTCAATAAAAATTTAAGTATTTAAATAATATTACAAAACAGCATAGAGTTTAAAAGGTTTATAAATCATGTCCAAAAAAATTAGACTATTGTGTAAACTTTCTAACACCATATAGATTCTTTTAATTGTTTGGATAGCTGATCCATTTTTATACATATTTGACATCTTTTATAAACAAATTAAAATTTAATTTATTGTATCTTTTGTATCGGGGTTTATTTAATAAAGATTTTGGTTTAAAATTTCTTGATTTAAAAAGAGTTAAGTAAAAAATGAAAGTTAATATAAAATAATTATTTTAAATATTTATTTAGAGAAAATATTTTAATCTTTTT
>NW_021853569.1:329805-334651 GCF_003651465.1 Formica exsecta
ATTGTTATTATATTTATTATTTATTAGATAAATATAAAACTTTATATAAAAAATTTATAGGATAATCTATAAATTAATTTAAATAAAGTAAAATATATGTATATCTCCGTCAAACCTAATAGACTTTCACAGTCTTTACGAGGATCCCCGTAAAACCGCATATGTCAAAGCATACGTATTACCGTCGCTCTACCGGAACCACCCAATTGTATTACAAATGTACTATCTTGAAGAATGTCAAGCAACGGTAAAATTGTTTTACCTCGTCGAGGTCGCGACTTCGCCTTTGCCGCCCTACATTTCAGATCATCCCACAAGTAACGTCGGCGATTCGTAACCATAATCGGTAAGCTTCGTGATCGAAATAATTCAACGGGTACACTGACTGTGTTCTTTTTCACGCATAGCCGAGATAATATCATCTCTGTCGCGTACAAATATTTTAAAAAGGTTACTGTCTACATAATATAATTATATACTCTGTACAGGTGTGCCTAGTATTTTATATATATATAAAACATATTAATAACTAAAATTAACATTTAATAATTTAAAACTCGTTAATATATTTTTTAATCGTAGAGAACACTATACTGAAAAATCTACAATTTTAATTTTACAGCCTGATAAAACTTAAATTAGCGCAAAACGAGTTAATCACGATAATACGTATATAATTTACACTGAAATAGTAATTATATAAAATGAGGCACCAAGTGACGAGATTCGTAAACTCGCAACATATCGCGTTTATCTTAACGATAACGGGCTCTTTACTCTCTTATTAATTACTAGGGCAATAATCATTTATAATAATTGATCGATCGTATCTTTGCCGTGCGAAAATCTTTCAAAAATGGTAAAAAAGCTACGAGTTTTCTCTCCGTCATTAAAACGTAAGTCGTTTATAATATTATTAACAGTTTTTATATGCGAGCCAATTAATTACATTTAGAAAGGCAGCGAAATGCGTGATCCTGAACTTCGTTCCCACAGTGCACGTGTGTGTCATTAATTACGCAAGATACCGTTTCATCGGATGGAGAAGAGGAGTAAAAACGTAAGACACAGGTAACGTATATAATTGTCGTAAAGTCACCAGCGCAGTATAATTATACCTCTTATCACTTCGTTTGTTTCTATCGACGCATGTTTCTTACGTCTGTGACTCATAAGACGCACGGTACTCGTATTCTGCATATTTATACGAATTATCCTTGCAAAATGTGCGCGATGTCACGCTCTGCGACACGACACCACGTTGACAAACATCGTAATAATTTACGAACCAAAATGCTTATCCAATCAGAATTGGTGTATCATAATATGGAGTAATATGGAATAACATTTGCCTGCCATACTTAATTTTAAATATTAGGAATTTTTGATATTTTACGTCTCGAATTGAAATAGTTTGTTTAATATAAACAAAAATGAACTCGTTGGAGAATCTAAAAATTTAATTATATTATGTCTTTTCTATATAAATATAATTTGAGTCAATGCATTCTTTAGATTAAAAAAAAATTCTCGATTATATGTATTGATAAAGAGCAGGAATTGTTATAAACCTCTAAACTTTATCATAAAACGCAATACATATATAGAAAAGTATTTATACAAAAAAATTATATAACTATTTTAGTTTATATAATTTATATAACTATATATGTGTGTAGTATTATATTTTAGTTTTTAAAGAGAATCGATATGAAAGTTATAAAATGAAGTTTTTTTATATATGTTTGTGATGCAAAAGTTCTTTTTGCTTCTCTAAAGGATCATCATTATAATATATTAGCTGCTTATATAACAGACTTTCGCTGAAACGCTTCAAGTAGAGTTCAAAGAGAAAATGAGAAAAAGCAATAGAAGGATAGAGGCAAATAAAGAATCAGTCGAAGTATTCTGAAGAATCTGATTTAAAGGTCATACACAAGTGACAACAATTGTAATATATGTATATTAATACAAACTCTTTAGTTATACAGAATTAATTAAACAGAAAGTGCTTTTAATTATTCTTTTCATTTTGCTCTGATTTTATGATTATTTTCTTTCCAAATAACTTTTTCGATTATGCGAATCCGAATTGTTTAAGATTTTATACGGATTAATATCTTGGCTAGTCGTCTTTCACTTGGTTACGACATACTAAAGAAATTATTCCCATACTCTCTATAGTATATAGTATATCGTATATCTGTAGCGCGCAAAGCAACGCAGCAGCAGCAACGGCAATTATCTTCGCGGATTTACGGGAAGAGGAATGAAAAACTTGAGCTCTCTACCGGGTTCCCACGTAGTCCTCTAATTGAAGAAATGTTCAGAAGACAAAAGTAATTCGTGGGTTCGCGCCTTAGAAAGTTACGGCGTATTTTGCTTACGATTATGTAACTCGTAATGTAAGTTAGCTATACTGGTTCGCTCTATATCGCCTTCTGCCGCGAATTAGTAACAGCTATGTCCATATATATTCTACAAGCATAAGATCAGAATAACGCATTAATGATTAAGAATTGAAAATAAAATTAATACTTAAATAAAAAAAAATAATTTATGTGTTTTAAGAGATAAAGCAAAGAATTTTCTTAATCAGATTAGAATTTTTGAACATTTTTTGATACAAATATATATAGATGCTTATTTCAAAAATTTAAAATAATTATAGACATATATATGTATTGTATATATATTATATATAATCGTATATACTATATATATTCTTCATATTTATAAAATATATTTTCTTTACAAAAAAAAAACGAGGGAACTTTTGTTGCGCAGCGCACGCTTTTGTCGCAATTCGCATTTTGATCGATGGTGCTCCAATTTCGCGAAGGCCATTCAAACAATGACAGTTATATTTTCTTTGAAACTTGAAGTAAATCACATCACGCAAATGCACGAAGCAACTCCCGTCTTGCCTTTGATCGGGCAACGCAACCCTCGTTCGTGTTGTATCCGAGCTTCACCACTGATCTAAGGCTTCCGTTACATTTTGCACGTGAGATTTCTCTATCGCTATTGCTATCGCGCGAATATTTTTATATATGAGAAAAGATCAGAAGAATAGTATTAGAAACAAAAAGTAAAACGTTAAATTTTGTACGAACAATACATATCAAAAATTGAAATTTTATAAGCAATTTTGGTTGATATACTTACGATTAAGCTAAATGCAATTGGTTTATTGGACTTACTGAGAGTGATATCATAACCAAATAAAAGATATAAGGAAATAACACGACCGCAAAATAAGGAAATAATATTGTAACGGAAGAAATAAGGAAAAGATAAAAAACATTTAAAAGATACTTTCCACTTTCCACGTTACGATCTTGTTCAATAAAACCGCAATTATCATTAAAAAATCAATAGAGTCATATTAATAATTTTATATGTAAGAAAAAAAAAAATCTTTGCAATGGAGAGATATTTAACATCTGTAAAAATAATTGCATTTTTTATTAACTTGATAATCGATATCGAACTGATATATGATTGTACACACATCTATGTTTAATATATTTCTAAAATATAGTATTTTGTATGAAGTTTCTGATATTACTGAACAAAAATAAAACAATAATGGAACAAAAATAACAATGATTGTGCTGCTTATGAATTAGTCTATTTCTATATATAATGCACATTTTTTACCGCTTATGTCAAATCCGATCAGACAAGCGGTTCAAGATATTTGCGCATGCCATGTGATAGTAACAGTCCGACAATATTCTGCGACTGAAGTTCAAGTTGTACATTAAATTTCATACAATTCAAGCTTAGGTGGAAGCAGTTGAAGGAACATCGCAATCTTATCACTACGAGGTCGTCCCGGAAGGTGTGATTCATGCTGACATTGATTTTTTTCAACGAAAAATCTAATTAAATTACTCATATCGTGTAAATTTTTTTCAACATTCGTAAACATCAATATTTAAAATATGGAATGTAGAATAAAGTTTCTGATATGTAAAATGATAACAATTTTTTGACACAATTGTTAAAAAAGTGAAGTTTAAAAATGAACGAAAAATCAGATTGCAGATAAATTTACAAGTGCATTGCAAAAACGATTAATTATATTGTAATATTTGCGATTACTCACGGTTTATATTTGATATTTATCAATATTTCATTCTTCATGTTTCTGATTTTATATTTTTGATAAGCACAAATTTTTCGATTAAGCGCTCCAGAATATATGCTGATAAATTCCCAATCTTCGTCAGGTGAAGCAAGAGACGAGATCATAAAACAAATTAATATACAGGGTGGCCCCGAACGTTCCAGCCAGACTTTGAGATCTTATAGGAAATTTAATTCTGAACAAAAAATTTCCTATAAACATGGGTGGAAAAATGCTTCCTTAAGAAGTTATCGCTCAAAAACCTCTGATGCAAAGGAAGAGCGAAAGGTGAAAAGAAAGTAAAACTTAATAAATTTCTTGAAAAAAAACGATAAAAATAAAAAATAAAAATTTTTTTCTTTTATGAAAATAAAATTAATTTTTTTAAACTAAAATAGCACGTAATAGTAGAAAATGAATAAATGAAAAAACGGAATTTTTTAAAACTGAAATAGCACGTAATAGTAGAAAATGAATAAATAAAAAAATGAAAAAAAAATCTAACAATAAGCAACAAAAGCACTTTTTGTACGTTTGAAACTGGTTATATCAAAATCTATGGAACGTACAACAATCATTTTGATCTCATTTGAAAGATAATTTAATTTTCTACAACTTTTGTTTCGGTACTTTTTGTTAAAAGACGCACATTTTCCATGATATTTGGAAAAATGTGTAAAATAATCACGATTTCAGAGGTTTTTGAGCGAT
>NW_021853569.1:335114-340032 GCF_003651465.1 Formica exsecta
AAGTCGCGTCGCCACGCGCACGGATACATCAAGGATAAGATATATCGGATGATATATCAGGCGAACAGCGGCTCTAAGATCCGATTACATGTCGCGTTACGTTCTTGTAACGCGAACTTACACGTTCGCCTCTCTTTCCTGACACGACCACGAGAAACGAGAAACAGGTTATCGCCAGTTATTGTCGCTGATCGCAACATCCACCAATGACGTTACGTGTCAGTCTGTCATATATATATATATATATATATATATATATATATATATATATATATACCTCAAGATCCATTAAAAACCGAGATAAACAAGTTTATCGAATTTACATTCTTTGTCGTTACTTGCTCGCGCCAACGTATTCTCTTTGTTTTTTTATGTATAATATATTATTGAACATAAAAGCACATACACATACACACATTAAAACTACACGTAATATCATTACTGTATAAAATTACATCATTTCTCGCAACAATTATATCATTATAAGTTTCTGAGTTATATCATAAATATAATTATAAAATTGTGATATATGTTAAATTATTAACATATGTAATATTTCTTTTTTTCTGCACACCATTCACGCAAAATTATACAATTTGTAATCAGAGTTGAAAATGTATCTCACGCGACGGTTTACGTCATATAAAATTGCATGCTTAAATCCGGGTTAATTATGCATAAAGTATTGTAAGAAATAATTAGTGTGCGCTATTAAATTTTACTGCACTTGATTTAATTTAACTTAAAATAATAGATGCGACTTTTCGATGTAATATAAAACGTAATATATCGTGGTCGTAGTATATCGCGATAGTTGACATTCTCGATGCTTATCTTACAGTGACATAATTAGTACCAATAAACAAAAGTAAATTTGTTGTCATTGAGTTTCCACGGAAGAAAAGCCACGTGAGAACGTAACTTTCCGCTTCGAGCGCGGATGTTGGTTATATAGCGCGCGTTCCATAAAACGGAATACTTTCGTGGGATATTGCCGCCAGAGTCTCGCTGATAAAGAGGCTGGAAACGGCGCCACAAAAAACCAAGGTAATGTCTTATTTAATATGGGAAAACATTTTCTTTGGCCAGAAAAAAAATGCTTTATTTATAAAACGCGCACAATTGTTGCTAAATTTTTCTTATCTCGACGCAAGCAAAAGCACTAATCTTGTTGATCGATAGCAGCATAGATATAATCGACATAAATTAGAGAGCCTGAACTAGTGATCTTGAGACACGAGGTCTCTCCCATCCGCGGCGCGGTGCAATCAATACAAGGAGAATGGTCTGTTAAGAGAAAGGATTCTCGCCAGCATTTGCGCAATAAAAATACAAGCGCGTCACATCGATGGGACAAACAATAATACAAATATCTAATAAATATAATAATAAATATCTGATATACTATATAGACAGGATCCTTTCCCAATGAGAATTTGATAGAACATTGTTTTGCCATGTTTTAATTTGTGACATTAAATATTTCTATAAGTCAACAGTCAAAAGCCATCCTAACAAAGTCTCGAGATTTTTATTAAATAAAGCTCGACTTTTTGGGTTTCATCCAATATCTTTCTAGGTAAAAAGTCACGACCGCGCTTTCATGCTGAAAAGTGAGCTAGAAACGTTGAGAATATACTAGCAGAGTTGGGTGATCAGTTCGAGGAACACGATCGGCAAACTACTGCCAAGATCCCTTTCTCTTGCTGTAGAGAAGCAAAACGTTTCGATCTTGCTGTACTCTTTGCCCTCCAGCATCACTTAAGACTGGGAGATTCTTCGCAATTACGTATGCATTTCATCTGTAGATAGTCGCGACGATAATTTTAGGAATATTTGCATCGAAACAATCTCGAGAAAATTGTACATATTGTACATCACTGTCATCGTACTTAAAATTTCTTGGATTAAGACTCAAATCTCTACAAGTTTTCTTATGCTGGTAAATGGTAATCTTATTCCCCCAACAGTTAAACACCATATATATCATTCTGCAAATTTATATTTAGTGTAAAAAAAAAGAAAAAATATTTGACTAATTTCTTTTCATGCTTCTTTATTTGGGACGATATAAGATCTTTTTCTTTGTAAAAGTATAAAATATTTTTTAAAAATATATGGAAAATATCTTTTTTCTATCATTTCTTCCTCCCTTCCTTTCCACTACAAATATTTGTCTACCTTCTAAACGTTTTAAAAGTGTGTTCAGTACTTAACGGTTTAAAATTTTCCGAAGACCCGCATCGTCGTTACTCCGCTGGAATTAACATGATCGATGCGAAAACATACGAAAAGAACATATATATGTCCATATCGCCGGCATTATTCCCATCGTTTTTTTTTTTTTTTTGAACCCTCGAGTCACCAAAGAGGCGAAAACCTGTTATAACAAAAACCATGATGCCCGACCTCGGACAACCCTCGCCGCTCATCTGGCCACACCGATAAATCAACCACCAACGTCGGAGAGAAGCGTCACAGGCTTAAAGGGAATAGCGTAAACCAAAGAGACAAGGTATACAGGGTGTCCCAGAAATAAACCGACAAACTTCAGATGGTTATAAAGGACACCAAAACAAGGTGATAAATCCATGTCCGCAAATGAACTGTTTTGACACTAGAGGATCAAAGACTAACAAGGGAACCTCGCAAATCCGAAAATTCTGATTTTGATAAAACTTTACACATGTAGGGGGGGGGGGAGGAGGGTAAATAGGTGAATTTAGAAATTCCCAGTTATGGTCCAAAAATGATTCTAAAGACTGAAATCACCTTTCATATGTAGAGCGGCTTTTTGCTTTTCTCGATATATCTAGAAAATTATTCGAGATATCAAAAAAAGGTTTTATACAAAAGTTTTATGATAAAAACACTTCTATTTAACCACCTTAATAAAATTTTGAAAAAATAATTTTTTTCGAAGAATTTTGCCGTTGTTAGTCTTTGATTCTCTAGTGCCAAAACGACTCATTTGCGGACAGAGGTTTATTGACAAAATTGACTTGTTTTGATGTCCTTTATAATCACCTGAAGTTTGTCGGTCTAATTTTGGGACACCTTGTATAACACATCGCCACTTTCTAATCTTGATCTTCATTACCCGGTGGCATACTCACGAGATGCATTTAAGTTTATATATTGTATACTGTATATATTATATACTGTATTTTTTTTGTATTTCAATAGATTTATCGATCATTTTCATGGGAAGATTATAATGTGTTAGTGTGATAGAGATGTACTTTTATATACATAATAAAATTTTAAAATTTTAATTAATCATACACTTGGCAAAAATAGCTTTTACAATGTACATTTATATTTGCACGTCATTATTACGATGATTTCTCTCTGGAACGTGACTCGGATAACAAGATACAATTAACTATGTCGATCTTGACATATTAGTGACATTTCGCAGTTTCAGCATCTGGTTAATATAATTCATAATCGTGTGGGAAATGAAATTATGGTTATTGACAGCTACCTAAAAATGATGCAATAAACTTTAATAACAAATTCTATCATTTCGCGTTATTTAATTATCCATTATAATTTATATATCTGTCATATAATAATTTATAGATTCCTATCATTTCAATCGGTATAATTGAAAGATTTATGATAGATTCGTTAAAAAAATAGTGCATATATTTTTTGACAAAACCATATCAATCTCTTTCACTTAAAAAAATTATTTAAATTATTTATGACACAAAAATAAAAAATTGTCTTATAATATCTTAGCGTATTTTAATAATAATATGGTAAATTTCAAAAATTAATGATTATATCAATTATAAACTATTCCTTCTTTTACAAGAAGTACATCTTATTGTTAGTTGAACGGATCCTATTATCATAATTGTATTGACAACGTGCGAGAAACATTATCGCGACAAATAAACTGCTGTTCCTATGGCTGGTCGTGCCACCTGGTATAAACCAGAATTTAGGTCTCTCGGCAATGGCTCTCCCGCTCTGGTAGTTATTGATTTTAGTTTTGAAAAGAAATCTCAAAGACCCGAGAATTACCCTATTTTTATGATCCTTATGTGGATCTTATTATTAACACAAAAAATAAGATATCTTTTATTGCTCGAATAACGGGTTCTGCAAACCGCTCGTAAAAGTATATGTCAATAAAAGCTCAACTTACGAATAATTTAATTAAAAAAAAACCGAAAAATTTCTTTTTGTCAATAACTTTATTTTAAAAAACCGGGAAATGAGTAATGAATTTTCTTGATTGATTATATAAATTTTTTTAAAGCCGTGCTATATATATATATATATATATATATTTTTTTTATTTTTAAAAAAAGAATTGCTCGCATCGATTTCAAAAGAAAGATATTAATCGCGTTAATCGTGAAATATGCATATACACACTTAGAGGTATAAGACTTGTTAACTTTAGAACACTTTAGATAGCAATGCCAGGTCAGTATTGTTGATTCTTATACGACAGTGTGTAAAGCTTGAGTTTAAAGCAAGTTAGTGAGATATAAGAACTTGTTTGCTTTATTTTTGTATCAAAATATTTGAAATCTTAGAAGGGCAAACTCTGAGGCAATACATCAGGATACATTTTCAGATGAATGCTTTTAGAAAGACGGGAAACGATTATGTTCTATACAAAGTGCACAATGTTCATCGAGAGAAGAGTAAACGAAAGATTCATTGTGAGTGTGAATAATAATAGCCTGCATAATTAAATGTAATAAAAATCATCGGTCCATATTCAAATCAAAATAAAAGAAAAATAGCAATGAGAGATAGAATTTTCTCTACAATAGAAGTCTTGTATTCTATAGAAAATATGACATGCGCACGCATATGCACACAATATACATACATGTATACATTATATGTAAATGGATTAACTATATTTTTGATATATACATATATATATATA
>NW_021853569.1:340923-403182 GCF_003651465.1 Formica exsecta
ATTAAAAATATAGTTCATCCATCTGGTATATATATATTAATATACAATAAAATTTGTTTCATTTTATTCTTATGTACAATGAAACAATTGCAATAATTAAAGAATTAAAAATTTGCTTTTCCAGATGTTTTTAAAAAATATGATCGTGTAATTGAAACAGGTTGACAGCTTTCCTGCATTGCAAGTTGTTGACTTGCGGGTCGGATTTACAGGTTGACACCCCGAGAAAAATACATTCACTCCAAATGTCAAAGGTTTGCACACTTAATAATGTAAGAACAAAGTCGGATTACAGTTTCGCATGCGCAACCACATAAACTCATAGTATCCGACATCGTTTCTGCAATTTCCACTGATTGTATAACCGAGACATTTTCAGCTCCACGACTTTCCTAGTTGATGCTGTTAGGTCTCATATATCGTCTCACATATATCAAAAGAGAATAATATTATATGTGATTAAAAATACCCACAATAATAATATAATTTATCTAAGTCACAACAGTATGATTAATATTGAATTATAAATAGCGATTGAAAATCTGCTATTAAATCTGAATGAATTTTAATAAACCCTTTTGCTTATTGAATGCACTTGAAACGTATTTCACATACATATACTTCACATTTATTTTCGAACATCTTTCACAAATTCCAGAATCACGAAAGTTAAGGGTCATTATTTGTCAAATGGAAGAATCCAAGACACCGATTGGGAACGAATACCTGGAAGCTTTGATCGCGTTCGTGTATCAAGCTACATGTTGAACCGAAACATCCCCTTGAAGCGTCGATCTCTCTCGGGGGATATAAAACGATGCGAGAATTCTCGGCGCGCAATTTTACGTCAGAAAAGAGACCCTGCCATCTTCCTCGAGGATGCGCATCAGATATTTGGTATCTGAACAACTCGTGAACAATACCTTAACGTAGAGCTCCCTCGTAGTCATCGCGATCGGTCTGAGCACTTGAATGTGGTAGAAGCTAGGTCAGGCGATACCACTGCACAACACGATTATTACACACGCGGTCAAGGCGACGACGACGATGACGACGAAGCGTCTACGGCTTTGGTCGCATGCGATCGAAAGTCGCACGCGCTATGAACACCGTCGACTTGGTCGGGTTGTACACATTGTCACATCTGAGGGAGGTCACGGCATGTTTGTTTTGCTCTCTTCCTTTCCTCCCTCTCTCGATTCGCTCCTCGGGGATCCGCGGGAGAATTTCAGTTGTCCGTGCCCGCGAGCTATATCGGTTCGTGCCGCGCGATTTATTCCGCGGGAACCTGGCTGCGGCCTTCCTCCGGACGAGCGGTCCGGCACGGGTTCACCAGGCCGAGAGCGGGTTCTCGCGAAGGTCGTACCTCCACGTAAACGACGGCACTGCCGCCGCCAGCTGGCTCGTTATCGGGTTTAGATTGCGCGCCCCTCTCCGACGACACCTCGACGCCCACCGCGCGGGTGACATCGATATCTCACTCTGACGTTTAGCGAGACATGTCAGGTGGTCCTCCTCGAAGGATCGAAGACCAACACTGGCGACGTTCGATGTAAAGTGGGATCTTGGAGAACGTATGGAGCTGATGATACGAGTGCTGCTCGATTGGTTTCGCCACGACCCTCAAAATAGTTGTGAAAGTGTAAAATGTCTATTGTAAATATATTATAAAAAGATTGCAAAAAATGTTGGACTGCGGGGACTTTATCTCTTTTAAATATTTGACATCCTGGACACAATTTTGATAATAAATGTTATGATAAGTGTATGAGATGATAAGAACAAAGATAAATTTATTTCATATTTTTAATGTACAATTATAGTTTGCTATTTAAACTTAATTGGTTATTAATATTTCTGAAGATTATGCCGGTCTTCATGTTTATATATACTGTGATATAAAATAATAATGTTTATAATTAGAAGAGAAATTTCTTTACTTACACATTTCTCTATATCCAAATATTATACTTTGATAAATAAGATTTAATAATACATGTACGCTTTTATCATTACTCGTTCAATTATCGACGACTGCCTTTATAATCATTTGTTGGCAGCTTGGAACTCTACTATATCAGACTGTGTCGCCTGATGTTAATATATCTTTGGAAAAATCTTTCTCGACCGTACATATTTATTTAAAATCATTTCTGAAAAAAAATTGAAAAATTAAAACAGAAGTTTTTTTTTCAAAGCAAATATAATAAAAAAGAGAAAATGAGCGAAATAAAAAGATAAAGAAGCAATATGCTATTTTCTAATTTACACACTTTTTTTTTATATATATTTATTGCGAAAGTTAGGTTGTGTACAGACATTTGTCAAAAAACTCAAAGTTTTATAAAAAATGAATTCTTTCATCGATTCTCACTAAATTCAATATTAACCATCCTTTAATAATACTCTATTTATGTAAAAAAATTTAACCCGATATCTCAAAATTTGCGAAAGTTACAACGTGTACAGACATTTCTCAAAAATTCAAAATTTTATAAAAAATGAATTCTTTCACCGATCCTCACTAAATTCAATACCAACTCTCACCAAATTCAATACCAATCATTCTTTAATAATATTCTATTCATGTAAAAAAATTTAACTAGATATCTCAAAAATTGCGTAAGTTAGAGGTTGCACAATATATCGCGTACATATATACATACATACAGACATACATTTTTTAGGAATATGATTTTTCGACATTTTGAAACATTTTGAACACATAGGCATAAAAAACTCGAAAAAAAATTTTGTCACGAAAACAAAGCTTCCTCTATGAGGAAGCAAAATAAAGTAAATGTATAAAACATTATATATTGTATTAAAAAATAATCAATCTTTAGCAGTATCTAATCTGAATAAAGTATATAAAACATCTGTATCCATCACAGGGTTCTATACAATATACCGGGTGGTTTAGAAATACTTGAACAAACTTTGGAGATGAATTCTCTACATAAAAACAAGAAAAATGTCATAAACATATGTCCGGAAATGCCTGATTTATGAATTATATAATCGAAAGATTACATTCAATTCTCAGTATCATGGCCTGACCTAAATTAGATTTTTATCTGTAGGAACACTTAAAAGCCCTAGTTTATGCAACTGAAATTGCAAATAAAGAGACGCTTCACCAACACATCAAAAGATGCCTGCAAAACCACTCGTAACCGTTGTGGGACCCTTGAAAAGATGCGACAACCCATGATCCGAGTTGTCTATGCATGCATTGAAGCAAGTGGAGGACATTTTGAGCATTTATTGTAAATTGTGAGTAGATAAACAATTGAACTGAAGATGTATTACATTGGTCATGTGTCATTATAGATATATTCTGTCAGTTTTTGTTGAAATTTTTCGATTATAATTTATAAACCAGATATTTTCGGACACATGTTTATATGACATTTTTTTTCTTTTTGTGTAGAGAATTCATCCCCAAATTTGTTAAAGCATTTCTGAACCATCCTGTATATATGTATATTATATATAATATTATTTATATAATATATATATATTATTCTATATATATATAGAAGTCTGTGGCATCCATTATATACATTCATTCATCACATTATATACATTCATATATTCATTCATATCATCATTCATTTATAGATAAAATGTGAAAACAATAAAAGATCAAGGAATATGTGAATGAAAACAAGTTGTTTGAAACTTCACTTTATATATTGAAATTATCATGACGTTCAGTGACGTTTTTATCATATAGTGATTTATTATAAACTAGAGCAATTAATGTACTTCTTAAAAGGAATGTATATGAATATATCAGTATTAAATAGCATAAAAGATTAAATGGAATAAGTGGATAAGGTCATGGCATTTTTTCAATTGCTTCTGAAAGCTAGAAAAATCGAAAAAGCTAGGTTGAACTATGAGGATGAGAAATTGAGATCGATTGAGATCTCCGAAGGTGTCAAGCCACGTTTCACTTTGAAGCAACGTCTCCGACGAAAGAGATTAAAGTAAGCTCCACTAACTTCTTGGAGCAATTGACCTACCTGCACACAATCAATATTAATGTTAATCTTTAGAAATTTTTCTCTCTGACATTTTATTATATATTTACTTTTTAAAAAAGTGTACAAGTGTTTCTATCAGATTTTTAACGATATTGTCTATTTAACGCGCCATAAATTCTCCTTTTTATTTCATTATTTTATAATTTTTTTTAAATCGAGATGTTACGTGTAATTATATTTCTATAGATGCAGAAAGAAGGTTAAACATTTCTGGAGTCGAATAATTTCTCCCATAAAATATTCTTGGGTTTATAAAAAGATGAAGCTTCTTCGAACGGATGGCACGCTCGAGAATTATATTCTGAAGAGCGTATTCGGGTTTTTGGGCGGCATATTTCTCACATATATGTTTTTCGTATTTTTCGTGATTCAATTGAATTTCACCCTTTCGTCCGCCACGATGTTATGCTCGATTCTTGGAATGATTCTCACGCTTGGATTGGCATTTTCTTACCGTGCGAGGTGATTCCTTGTGAATTTCAATGATAACACAAATATAAAGATATAAACATAAATTATGTATGTAAAATATAAAGATTTCGAATCTATAGATTATTTCGAAAAAGAAAGATCAAAATTATCTCAAATTTTAATCCTGTTACAATATAGTTTTATTTTCTTTAATACACATTTTTCTACAAGTTCTTACAAATAAACAGGTGTGTTGTATTCTTATTGCTGCCGCAATTTTTTTCTAAACGTGGCAGACAGGCCTTGATGGCCTATGCCTTTATTCTAACTCTTACCGGACCGGGAAAAAATACCTTGCACAATACCAGTGTCCTTTCGGAGTCTTTAGTCTGTGGACAGGTAAGCTCTTATAGGTAAGTTCATTTATATATTCCTTTTATGTCTACGCATTATCCGATTGATACTTCCTTGAATCTATTATTGGTTTTATTAGTTCTTAGTTTTACAGATCATTAGATATTTTGTTTAATCAACAAATACTTATTCAAGTACTATCCGCTCCATATTACTTGAAGTATTTCATATAGATTATTAAATTCTCGTGAGATTATTTATCCTTTTTGATTTGTTATTATTTTGAGTCGCTTTTACTAATATAAATCGCATCTGTAGGAGCAGTTAAAACAAGTCTTAAAAAGTGTAATTGATTTAATAAAAGAACCGTTCTACGCTCTGAGAGACGCGATATCGAAAGTAATAAAGACAGTGAAGGTGGTTGTAAAGAAGATTAAGCGAACTCTCGTGGCTATCAAACGACTCGTGCTTAGTCTACGTAAGTCAACTTTTCCCTCGCGATTTCACGAATCCATCGATCACTGTAACTTGGAAAATGTATCTTTTAGTGAGAGTGATCACGTCGGTTTTTCAATGGCTCGGCAGCATCGTGAATATCTGCAACAAGAAATTGGGTACGCCATTCGACAGGTGTCAGAGAGTTTTCGATGGCGCGGTGGCTGACTGTAAGGCGAAGCTTGGCCCTCTTTTCGGAGGGATATGCAATTTGACGTACATCGTGAGCGCCTTGTGTTACATAGTGAAACCTTTAGACTTCATTTGCATGCTCGTGTCTTACATTGCCGATACTATAGTTGATGCTGTACGCAAAAGTACGTTTATTTTAATTAATTAATATTTTCCTTTTTCTCAAAAACTTTATAACATTATAAACTTTAAAGAATTCTTTTAAATAAAAATTTACAACTTTTGGGAAAAGACTAAAAATTTACAAAAATACAGATATATATATTTATAACTTTACAAAGATTTTAAAGATTTTCATAAACTTCACGCGATATATGGAAATAATTTTAAAAAAGATCTCATTCTCAAACAGAAATCAAAAAGTTCACTCGCCATATAAAAGCGATGTTTTACGTTAAAGTGAAATTTTCGCATTCTTTCCACTTTGAAACGAATCAAAGTAAATCTATCGAAGATATATCGACTGGTATAATTACTGAGGTGCGATCAAGGACCGATAGATTTTTAGCTGTTTTTGATTGGATGAGCTTTATGGCCACTTTTTTTATTTTGTTCATGCTACTGAGGTAAAATTAAAGATATTATTTTAATAAGCTGCAATCTAATATTTGATAAATCGAGGTATTTTCTAGAATTATACATTATCGGCATAAATGGTTAACGAACGACCGTTTCGACAATCGATATCTGACTGATGATCTGCGCACTATTGATTTGATAAGAACGCGTCAGGAAAAGGAAACCATATTACCGTTAAACCGTCGCGAAAGAAATCAATATATTCCATTAACGTCCATCACATTGATTAAGGCAGAGAAAGTAAAACTCGCCAAATCCGCAGTATTCTTGTGCTTAACATCATTTAAAATATGTATCCACATGATGGCGGATTACAGTCTTTACTGGATCCTTAGCACTATTAGGTTTCATGGACGGATCGAAACAAAGGTATCTTAATTGCAAATATTGTTTAGAAAAATGATTTGTATTCCGATATTTTATAAAGTTCAGAATACTTTGAATAGGGGAAAGTAGGGTAAAACCGGGTAGGCGAGTCAAACCGGGTACTTCTGTTTCTTTGTGATAAGTGCTACTATCTTTGGTTAACTTGTGTTATTAGTTGTAGATTGATGCCAACATTATTTTGAGATCCGTGTCCATGTGCACACAATATTTCTTTTTTGAGAGAAGTTCAAAATTTTCGGGCCAAAAAAGATCAATATCGGAGCAACAATCGAGTCGTTATGGACTTTTGCTACACAGAGCATCTGCTTCGGTAAATGCAGCATTGCATTCTGTACATATTAGAGAGTATATTGCTTTAGTTTTGATCGTCACTTTGTACGACGGATATAGCCACTTATATAGCCGCCGTATTTATTATTTTCTTCGTATTGGGGTAAAACCGGGTATTTACACACTTCATGTAATGAAAATAGGAAAAACTGTTATCCTGACTTTGTCTCCCTACAAAAAGCAGTTGGAAACAAAAACTACCCCTCAGAAAAAGAAACTACTAAAAAAAAAAGTTTTTTGAGACCCCTAAAGTTAAAAAATTAAATAAGAAAATCCTGCAGCAATGTAAAACAAGAGGATATCTTTATTTATGATTTTTGTCAATAGAATACATCTTTGTATTGTATCTTGATTAAAATAAATCTAGATTTTGTAATTGCAGTGTTTTACATATTTTCAAATGGGTACTCGGCTTTACTTTATCGATAAGGCAAAACCGGGTATTTTGACTTCTTCAAAAAATCTTGTTATCCTTGGTAACCAAATATTTTTTTTTCAGCAACTAGCCTCATTTTCTCATAATTTAAGGTACTAAAGACTAAAGACTACTAACGGTCAGCAAAATTTTTCTTACTCTCTGATTTTTTCTAGGAAGACAAATCTACAAAAATACCCAGTTTTACCCTACTTTCCCCTACATTAAGTCTTTAAATAATCACTGATTACACGTTTCATGATAAATACAAGATACATAAGAGAAAGAGACATCACTGAAAAATAAAAATACACTTGCAATATATTTTAAAAATTGAATTGCATTGGTCAAACGTTCTGTTAGCTTAGAACTGTGATTTTGTTATCGTGATTCGCGCGAATTGCTGGAATATCGGCAGTCGAATATACAATGACATAGAATAATCACGAAAAGTAATATCGCGTGATATGATGGCAAAACGTACATATCGATCTCTAGGTCCAACGACCCAATTCTATAGGCGTCTATGTGTCTGGTAACGGCTATCTTGCCGACCTTTATCGAAGCATCGTGAAAGCCTTCACGCCGCACGCGAAGGATGTGGAGATCGATATGATGCCCTGCCTTCCAGATCCCATCCCTCCGGATCTAGACAGATATACGCAGATTATGACGCTGATCGGTTTCTGTTGGATCATGGCGATATTCGAACCGTACGGATTGAGATTGCGGCACGTTGTGATGTGCAAATATTATCCGGAAAGAGCTAAGCAAAGAGCTGCTTGGTTGTACAATCATATAATCAGGTAATGCAGATGTTCAATTAGCTAACAAAGTATTTGACATATAAACATGAAATAAGCATTTTCTATATCAAGTTTTGTTCTAGTTACTATACAAAAAATATTAATAAAATTTAATCAAACAATTATACATTAAATATTACATTTTATTATTTAATTGTTGATGTTTCCATTTTATTACTTAACTGTTTTTCATCAAAATGTTAAAGATTCTTCTTAAACTGGTTTAAAACAATGAGCGAAAGTAAATCTCTTGTTTCGGCTTGCTTAATCGTACAACTCGGTTACTTTACTTGCGTTTACTTTGCGAAACATAAATTTCATGCATACAAATCGCATCTAGTTAATGGATCCAAACTCGTGCAGATCGAGAGGAAGTTTTCTGAAATTTGCACGGCGCCAGTTGCGCCGCAAGTTCGGCATGACCGAAGGCGAGAGAATCGAGAGGGTCACGTTCAGAGAGCGATGCCTGGCAATCTGCCCGTTCCTGAACAAGTTATTCCCTCGGAAGCAGAATATGTGTCTTCTGTGCGGTGCTGCGGAACGTTCCGATCAGGAACCGCACATTAAATGCGCCACACCTGATTGCGTCGGTTTGTTCTGCATTCAATGCTTCGCGGACTTGCAGAATCTCTGCACGATTTGCCGATCGCCCATCGAATACGGCGATTTGTCGGACATAAGTGAAGAAAGGTAAGTTCTGTTAATAAATTTCATATGCAGGGTTAGGTAAGTTAATTTTTTTTTTTTAACTAAGTTAAGTTTAAAGTTAATGGCTAAAAAATTAACTAAGTTTATGTTAAAAGTTACTTAAACAAAAACTCAGCTAAAGTTAAGTTAAAAAAATGTGTAAATTAGAAATTTGCACATTGCTTCCTCATAGAGGAATTTTATTTCGCTCACAAAGCTTAAGCTCCTTAAAGCAAGTGAGTTTTTCAATTTTGGCTTCCTAATAGAGGAAGCAAACTCAATACCAACTATTCTTTAATGATACTCTATTCATATAAAAAGATTTAACTCGATATCTTAAAATTTGCAAAAGTTAAGACGTGTATAGACGTTTCTCAAAAAATTCAAAATTTTATAAAAAATGGGTCCTTTCACCGATACTCATCAAATTCAGTACCAACCATCCTTTAATAATACTCTATCTATGTAAAAAAATTTAACCCGGTATCTCAAAATTGGCGAAAGTTACAACGTGTACAGACATTCCCCAAAAAATTAAAAATTTTATAAAAAATTAACCTTTCCATCGATTGTCACTAAATTCAATACCAAACATCCTTTAATGATACTCTATCCATGTAAAAAATATTTAGTCCAATATCTAAAAAATTGCGGAAGTTATAAGTTGTACAATATATTGCGTACACACATACACACATACATACATACATACATACATACATACATACATACATACATAGCATACATACATAGCATACATATATTTTTAAAAAATATGATTTTACGACGTTTTGGAACATTCTAAACACATTGGTATAAAAAACTCGAAAAAAATTTTGTCATGAAAACAAAGCTTCTTCTACAAGGAAGCAAAATTATTAACTCATTAAAGTTAAAAGTTACTTCTCTATCTAACAGCAAATCGACACACCCGACAAACTTGTACGACAAATGAAATATTCGCATTACGATCAATCATTTTCACACGACTTTAATATTGATGAATTATTTTAACTTGTGTAAAAAAAGTTAATAAGTTAACGTTAATGCATTTCAAAATAACTAGTTTAAGTTAAAAGTTAACATGTTTAAAATTAACTAAGTTAAGTTAAAAGTTATTAATTTTTCAACTTTTTAACTTCACTCTTATCTGTTTAACTAGTTACTACCCAACCCTGATCATATGTCGCATTTTCAACGAGGAATTTCGCAGAGTATGAGAGTGATAGTAATATAAGCTATTGATTGCGCATTGCGAGCAATGAATTAATACAATTTGAAAACATACAAATTATTATTTATAAATATTTTTATTTATATAAGTTTTAATAAATATTTATAATTTAGCTTCTTTTTTAAAAAATATGTATATTTCCAAAAAAAATATCATATTTGCATTTTATTACAATCTAAAAATACTTATATTTTTAGGATTAAAACATAATATCGTATAAAAATATGCATGATGTAGGTATTTGTTTCATTATGTTTGATAATCATGATCACATGATTATACTTTTGACCGCATTAGAGATTCATCGGATGATCAATTGATAGCGAAAAAGGAACCTGTACCGATAGGTATCGATATCTGTAAAGAAGAGGAACCAATTATAGAAGAAAAACCTAAAGAAGAAAAATTACCTAAAGAAGAAATAATACCGGAAGAAAGAATAGAAGAAAAACTGCCAGAAGAAGAAATACCAGAAGAAAGACTACCAGAAGAAGAAATACCGGAAGAAAAACTACCAGAACAAATACCTAAAGAAAGGATAATAGAAGAAAGAATACCGGAAGAAAAAATATATGAAGAAAGACAGAAAGAAAAAATTGACGAAATAATCGTGGAAAAAAAGGATAAAGCTGTACAAACAGATGACGATATCGATGAAAGTAGTTCAGAGTCGATCTATAGTTATAGTATGTACAATAACTATCTGTTTTTGCACTATATATACTCATATTACAAAAAAAAACATATCTATTCCAAATCTATAATTTATCTCACAAATCGAAAAGAAAGTTGATTGGAAGTCAATGATAAAAGTAATAATTGATACATGTTTTAGCTTATCAAGAAAGGTCATCACGAGAGATCGAAATTGAGCGTCGTAAAACGCCTTTCAAAGACGTCGAAGCCCAGAAAATAAGAGAAGACGTTACGATTCAAGTAAGACGTTGCCATTTCATCTCAAGATCTTAATTTATTATATATTGTTTAAAGAATAATAGGGGCTTTTCTATACAAATACATAACAAACCTTTTCCGAATTGAAAAGATATAACTGTACATTTTAACAAAAAAAAAAAAAAAATCAGACATATTCTGTATATAATATTAATTATTAAACAAAAACAAGTAGAGTTGTACAAATTAAAAACTTGCACATTGCTTCCTCATCATTTTATCTTACAAAGCTTAAGCTGCTTTAAGCAGTAAAAATTGCGGAAGTTAAAGGTTGTACAATATATTGCGTACATACATACATACATACATACATACATACACACATACACACATACATACATACGTACAGACATTTTTTAGGAATATGATTTTTCGACGTTTTGAAACATTCTAAACACATTAGCATAGAAAACTTGAAAAAAAATTTTGTCACGAAAACAAAGCTTCCTCTATGAGGAAGCAAAAATAAATCGATTTTATGAAATGTTATAATCTTCTTAGTAAAAACCTATCATCTTAATTATGCTAATAAGAGAAAAGCGAATGGACCTTAATGACCAATGTCGATAATGGAAAACTAAGCTGTAAATGTATGGTCAGATTTTTAACGACCCATTGGCGAAGGAAATTACCTCGAGCAGCGAGGATCCGACGTCCTGTTTCGTGCTGAGAGCTCGTAGGAGGCTTCGTACTAGGTTGAAAAGAAAATCCTGCTCTTCCCCGCGCAAGGACGATTCCAGCTCATCTACGTCGATAGCGAATACCGAGTCCTGGCCCACGGAGGAACTAGATGAAGAGGAGGTGGTTCACATCGAAATGGACGATGGCTCCGAGGAACTACTCTTAAAGGACGGCGTTGCCAAAGAAAAGAAACGGAGCCGCGTAAGGAGAATCCTTGCTGCGCTCACGAAAATTCCTTGGCTCGGAAAGGAAACGGTATGCGATAAAATAACTTCTTGTTACTTCACTGACGTGTATCCACTTTATTTTTAATCAATTATTTCTGCGCTGGCCATTTACAACGAATTTTCATTCCCTTTTAGAAGACCGATAGCGATAGAGGCGAATGGCGAACGAGAAAACCGTCTCTCGTAGACAGAATAGCTCGAATGCTTCCTGGAACTCGATATGTCTCGCCTGTTCGAACGAATATCTATCGACGAATCCGTACTACGAAAAAGGAAGCGAAGCGTAAAGAATCTTCTTCTTCGTCTACCTCCGACGAAGAAAATGAAAAGAGCATGCTCCTGAAAACGCGCGATCGGCAAGTAGATTGTTTACAAATCATTTCGGACCATGATGATTCCGAAGATAATATTTACAACAGAAATTATGATTCACATCGTGCACGACGCAGGACGATTTGTCGCCAACCAGATTCACATGAACGAGCTGACGTTGTAAAGTTGAAATACCCTCACGAGAAGAAATTTACGACGAAAAACTTACCGAGGTACATCGGGTAAAATTTGAAATAAATATTATTATATGATAAATAAGAATCTGATGTGCAATATAGTTATTTTGTGTTTATATCATAACGTGTAACTCGTGCTTTAGGTATCTGCAGCCGATTTCAAAGGATACGGTATATTTCGAAGTAGACGAGATCAAAGACTCGCAATTAAAGCGGAGATGCGTTCATCCGGGAGATCGTATTAATATTTTATCAGATACCAGAACATCCTTCGATAGTCAGGAGACGAATAAGCGAAATATCTCTAGTGATTATACTCGCGTATGCTATAGCTGTTTCTTAGTTCCGTGATAATCTTAATTTTCAATATCGATCTTTCGTGTGTGTGCAGTTATGAAACTTACTTAAAAATAGAAATATGTAATTTTATACGAATTAATTAAAACGTGTACATATATGTATATGTCTATTATATAATATGTATATTTCTTATATTTTATTCCCAATATTAGAAATTTTTTATTGTAAATATATTTAATTTAACTATATTGAATTATACATTAATAAAAGCTGAATTTATTTAGATTTCCTGCACTTGCACATCACAATTTTGCGATATTAAAAAAGACAATGAAGTTTGTCAATCGGATATGAGTACCACAACCAAACATAATAACGAAATATCTGAAACGAACGAAATGTTGGAAACAGACAACGAATTACTGATTATCGATTGGCAAAAATCAGGTCAGGAGATAGTGATCTTTCGATTTAAAATTCTACACGAAGAAGAGAATAGAATATTTAATCGAACTGCTTATTCGTCTAATTTCCAGAAAAGAAGATGAAAGAAGTCGCTACAAAAGGAACATCAACAGATGCTGAGATAGATATTGAGACAGATCGAAAAATTCCAGAAAAAGTTGTAATTGAAGATAATCAGAGAAAATCCTTAGCGAAAAACGGCAGAGGGATTATAGAGCTAAATGATACTGCAGAAGAAAAAGATGGAAAAAAATACTCTGTCAAAGAAGAACAAACTAAAAACCTAGAAGCGAGTAAAGACGTGAAAGCATCAAGAGAAAATGAAAAAGCTCAGTTGTACGATCCGTTAGCTAGTTTGCTGTTGTACGGCGTCACGTACCAAGGAAAAGAGCGTGAAAAATTTGTCGAGAAAAAATTAACGAAGCAACCGGAAACAGCGAAGGAAACATGTATAGGTGATACAAAAATGGCAAAATCCACGGAGTTTGAAGAAGACATTGAAATGTTGCAGAAAGACACGCAGATCATTGCGAGTGAAATTAGAAGATTTACGGAAATACCCGAGAAGAGTATCCAAACGAATCTCCAAAAATCTAAAAGATACAAGAAAAGTGCAAAGACACCGCATACTGATGCCAACATTTTTAAAGCTTGCATAAAAGAAAAAAAAGGCAAGACAGACGAGAAAAGACGAAAAAAGTGGATCGATAAATATGAATATTATAAGAAAAGGTATAAAATGTATATAAAAAAAAAAAATATTAAAAATTATTATTAATCTACGAGTCTCATACAAAAAGTGTTATAACTCAATGACATTTTACAGTGAATCTGAGAGTAGTTCACCACGAGAAGAACGAAAATCTTGTAACAAGGCAACATTAATTAAAGGGAAGCAATATAATAGAAAAAGGAAACAAAAAAAAACTTGTAATCGCGATGTGCAAACTCAAAGACATTCCAGGTAATATACACATGTTTAAGTTTTATATATGAATTTCTGATATCAATGACTATATAGTACGCGACACGCAGAAGAATTTTTCCGTACAAATCGAGCAGAAAAACGTTCCGATGTTCAAAGACATGGAAAAATCGCTTCTACGTTTAGACCAGCCATTGAATTAAGTGAAGATCGACAAACTCAGTGTAATATTCCTGACATGAGAGATGTTCGAGGAAGACAGGATGGTGCTTGCGTTTCAAAGTTTACAAACGAGCCAGAAGTTTGGTCTTGTAATGTTCAACCGCAATTTCAGGCACCTGACCGAATAATCCACTGTCAAGATTATAATTATTGGAATCAACGGAAATTTCTAAGTCCACGTAACGCGCACGTTACACGCGAACCTTACAGATGTTATAGACAAGCTAAAAATACTTATGCAGGTCAAGTTTCACGTTATGTCCCAAGTTACGCAGATGTTTGTTCATCAGAGCTTACAAAAATAAGGTATTAAAAAAGCGATATTCCAAAAACGAAAAATTATCTTTAATATTAAATTAAATAAAGTAAAACGCTTAAAAAATATATATTATAATCTTCAAAATAAGAGAAAAATTTGTAATTTTCTTATAATTATTGCAGTTCATTACAAGAAAAATCACAGCAAATGAGAAAGACAAAATACGATGTTAATATCCGCGAAACCAGACTGAAGACACCTATGTTGAAAAAATATCTACCGCCATATCAAACACCGGGGTTAATAGAAGAATTAAAAGAACATGATAGAATGAGATTAATCCAGGAACGTGAAGCTAGAAGATGGACGACTTTGAGCGCTCTTCGAAGCACGAAGGATTCTTCGTTAAACGCTAAATCGAGAGATCCTGTATCCTGTGATACTTCTATTACATGCGATGCTCATGAATCTGTCAGCAGATTAACTTCAGTAAAAAAATTTATCTTACTTTTATATTTTCTAAAAGTTGATAGAGAATTTTTAAACTTTATTATGCATTTGATATGTTTTTAATGTGTATCAATACAATTTAATATTTTTCTTTTAATTATAAATACTTAATAAATAAATTAATTAATTAATCAATTTTTTATCATATTCCTCAATTAATCGTTATGTACGGTTGTTAAAGATTGTATATTTTTATTATGATTATATATGTATAACAATGTGTAGTCACTGTGGAGATATAAAAGGTTAAAGATATATAATATCTCTCATTTTTTATATGATATTTTCCAAGGTCTCTACAAAGCTAAACGAGGGGAATAACCTTCCTTATCAAGAAACGCAAATCTTTAAAGATGTGATGTGTGAGTTTCGGAAGAAGGTGATAGAAACTGAAAGACCTCTAATATCATTATTTCAGCGTGCAGACAAAGATAAAGATTTAAAACAATTGTTTCCCCCTACGAATGAAGATCATAGAGAAATTATGTCAACGTCAAAGTGTGACAAAGCTGTTAATAGGCTTAAGGTATAATCAAAATTTAATCATATAAGCAAAAAAAAAGAAATTATCAGAAATTAGGATAGTCATAGTAGATTGCGTGTGTGTAAATTATAACTCTTAATTATAAATTATTCAGTTATATTTTATATTTTGTCATTCAAAATGCTCAAACCAAAGCAACTTGATATTAATTTACGCTCTTCAGTTGTTTCGTAGATAAATATTTTATGTTTCAATATAATATAATTAATATTATAATTAATATCTGTATTTTCAGCCAATGTATGAGAAATACGAAGAAGAGTGCAGTACAATCCACAAACTAAAACAAAGATTTCAAAGTGAATCGTTTAGCGAAATGTCATCAATTTGTAATTATCCTGGCAAATATTATCGATCTGGTGTTTCGACTTCAACCGATGAAACGGATAATAATGATGATATCTCATAAACGTATAGTGGTGTTGCCCCGAAGAATCTTTGTAATCAAGTTAGAATTTTATTATCCGAATGTTTTATAATAATTAAAGTTTCATAATAATTAAAGTTTTATAATAATTCAACAAATTTTATTTCAGGTATTGATAAGTTCTATAAAATCAACATTTAAAGAAAGGGCGTACAGCAGAGAAAATTAATTTGTTAGCATTATAGAATGTCACAAAATTAAAATACAATTAATGACAATTTGTATTATAAATGTATTAAAAATATTTGTCACATAGTTGAAATTTAATAAAATAATTAAAAAATTCGTGTTACTCGTATTTGTTACACGTGTGTTATACGCGAGTGCAATAATCATGTGCTTAATTAAGCAATACGCAGCTGCGTTAATGTATCTGTTCTAAAACGACGAAATCAGAAGTAAACAACAGATTTCTTGTCAGTAGTGCCGAACATCGTTACCAAATAATTGATTCATATATTCAATCAGTCGGCACAAGTCAAGGTTACCATATGAGAATTGATCTACTGATGCAGCTCTTAAAGCGAATAGATGATTGTATCTTCAGGTAAAATTTATTGAAAACGCTTGTTAATTACAAAAAATTTCGATTGTAGAGACGCAATTAACAAGTTAAGTGAATAATACACCGATTAATTAATCTTTTTTAAATATTATTGAAATGAGAGAGTAATAAAAAAAGTTAAAGTAGGAATGGAATTGATAATTTTTGTTTTTAAGTTGCATTTTTTAATTATATTTCCAGATTACTAGATTATACTTTTAATAATTAAAAATATTTTTTATTTTGTAATAAGTATATAGATATATACTTTTTCATCTTGTTTAACATGCAGGATATTATTTTTAGATTATTATGATTTTTATTTTTTTATTATTTTTAGTAATAAATTCCAAGATTCTCGGCCATAATGGAAAATCCATATTGAGGCTGAAATAATTCGGTTTAATAAAACTCGGAATTAATCATGTCTGACATGTTATAAAAATGAAAGGCATGTGATTTATTTTTTGATATTCTATTTTTTTGTCATTAGAAGAAGCCATCATTCAATGTCAGTATAATGTGGCAGTTAACCAAGTAGTTCAAATTTTTAAGTATGTAATAATAGAGAAAAATAACAAAGAGAAGAAGAACAGTGCATTTTATACAGTAGTAAAGCTGAAGGAAATCATGAAAAACGGTAATGGGATTAAAAAATTTCTTCGGCCAGAGGTGATTAGCACCAAAAGTCGAAACGAGCGGAAAAGCGATAAATTCTCAAACGGCAAAAAATTTAAAGACTCAAGAGACAGGACACAATATTTTTTATATCAGAGACACTCTTGCACAATACAACCGTAGCTTATTTTTTTCGTGACTTATGAAAAATCATAAGCTTTCCGTAGACGTTGATTTTGATAAAACTAGTAGCAAAATTGAAACAAGATAGGAAAAAACTTTAAAAACATTGACTTTTGGCATAATTGAGGAGAAGAAATAAAATATCATGAAAGCACAAGAGTTAAAAAATGAGGGATATGAAAATGATAAGAAAGTACCGGAAGCGAATTGCATGCGCGCTTTGAGAACATGCAGAGAAGACAAAATCAATAGAGAAACCTGCGCAAATGTATCGACGAGAAAGGAATTGCTCATGCACGATGAAAGAATCAATCCAACAAAACTGAGTGAGATAATTAACAAAGAGATAAACAATTCTATTAAAAAGATCAACAATTCTATTAAAGACGCCGTGCAAACTATCGTGAAACAGTGCTCAATGGTACCTAGGATGCAAGTATCCACTTTGAGAATTTTTCATACTGTTTCTCCGTAGATGTTTTATACTTTTTACAAAAATAAATCTAACAAAGATATCGATTCAATTATAATATCGAAAAGACCTTTTTATTTCTTCAAATTTATAATTTATTTTGAGAATAGAATTGATTAAACAAGATTGGTAAAAATAAATTTCTTTCAAATAGGAAGAGAAAAAGCCGATTTTGCATTGTTCGAAGGAGTCTGAACAAAAATCCCATACGTGTCAATCTCATATAATGGAAAAATATCGTAACAATTTGCCCAATGTTTGTAGCAATCAACAAACAACACGTCATGCTTCACGTCAGTATAATTATCTGTCCATGTGTGATAACTCGTATCCATACACCAAAACACATGAGGATACAATACTGTTGCCTGTGAAAAATAAAGTTAACAACGAAAAGAAAAATAAAAAATCACCGAATAACATAAATACCGACAATCGAAAAATGACCGGAAATGTCAATATTTATATTTGCTCGGAAGCTAAAGATAGTAGCCAGGTAAACAATACGCCAACGTATCATCATTGAATAATCTTTTTTTATATCAAATATAATATCTAAAAGTATAAAATATTGAAATGTATTATATAAAAAATTAATTGTCAGTTTATATAAAAAAGAAATATCATATTCGTTTTTCATAATTAATATAAAAAAATTTTTTTTAATTGATTATTGAATAAACCAATGAGAACAATAGCGATTCCATAAATCCAAGAAAACAAAAATATAAAATATTAAAGTTAATTGTATCTTGTAATTACTATATTACAATTATTTTACTATACAATAATACCATATAATTTTACATAAAATGCAATTATCACAATAATTCTTTTATAATTAACTATAATTAAACATATAGGAGAAAAATAAGAAAAAATCAAAACTTGGATTAAGCACAGACACAACTACTACAAATTCCAATACAACTACTGAGCAATTAAATTCACGAAGCGCCAGCATATCATCGTGCAAGCTAATAAACAGTATACAAGAAAAACGGAAGAAACTGCAAGCGCAGCAGCTGTCTAATTCTATTCACAAAAAGCGCAGTAGCCATAACATCGTTTGCGATAACAAAATATTGTGCAGCACCTCCGCGAAAGAATCGAGCGAGTTCAGCAAGGAGCAGATAAATGTCAGCGACGATGACATCGAATGTAAGGACACGATCTCATCGACCAGGGACGGTTGCTGTTGTAAGGATACTAGTTTTAGCAATATGGATCTTGGGCAGGATTTGTCGGATTCTGCAGTTCCATGCTCAGATTTTAGTGTGTGCGACAATCTTAGACGTCTACAATCTTGGACCACTATTTATCCCTCAGAAGCGAGAACCATGTTGAATGTCAGTGACGCCTCTTTATCAAATGCGATTTCCACTAACGTAGAACAGAGGGATTATGTTAAAAATGATATTCAAAGTAACGTTTGCGAAAATAATAGTGCATACACGGTATGCCATGCGGTCGATGGCAGCAGATGGTTACCAAAATCGATTTACACAGATTGCGTTACATATGATAAAGATCCTAAAGAGCATTTTGCTGACGGCTGTAAATATCGAAATAAAAAACTTCAGGATTCGATACTAAATCGTAATAATATTTGGAAGAGACAGATCGAATATAAACTATTGCAACAACCTTCCGAAAGTTGCCAAAGAGAGAACGTTGTTCGACAACGGTCTACATGTAGTTGTATTGCGGAAGAGGAAGAAGATTGCTTCACAAACGTCGAAAAAGTCGAGGGAAAGTTTTTTGAAAATGTATGCAATAATATAAAATGTTTAGAAAAAAGATCTGTTTGCCGAACACCTTCTAACAAACTGGTCGAGACTGCAACTGTATGCGAGATACCGTTTAATACTATTGGAGAATGCGTCGAGCAAACGCAAACGTGCGAGAGTATGTTCGAGGATTCAACGGAATGTCTAAAAGGCAAATGTAACAAGAATGTAAAAATATCTATTTGCCAAACATCTTCTAGTAAATTAGATAAAAATGCAACTATATGCGAGAGTGTATCGTTCAGCGTTGCTAGAGACCGTTTCGAGAAAATGCAAACGTGTAAAAATACGTTCGAGAATTCCGTGAAATGTCTAAAAGATACTACTATGTACGAAACAACGTTTGGAAATTCCGAAGAACTTACACAAGTAACGAGAGTTTGTAAGAAGTTTGTTACTGAAGAGTCTCCGGAAGATATCACAGTTTGCAGGAGAATGTTTGGCGAACCAAAAGTGTCTCCGGAAGAAGTAATAGTTGGCGAGGCACTTCCTGACGCCAAAGAAGTCCCAAAGGAAACAATTTGTAAGAAGATTTCTGACTCGAACTTTGTTAACCAGGACAATGATAAGAGAGTATTCTTAAACGATGCAAAAGATAACCTTGCGAAAGAAAATGCAAATAGCTCCAACTTAAATATTCAGAAAAAGAACAGTGAAAATGCTGAAAGAGTAATACAACTAGATAATAATGTTGCCCTTAATAATTTTACGGAAGAAACATGGAAGACTCTTGTCAATAAACGAAAAACGACAATACAGTTATCGCCTAATCAAACAATGAGAAATCATTTTCAGCAACTAAATAAGGATCCTATGACACAAAATTCAGCATCAGATAAAGTTGATCAATCTGAAGAAAGAACGCAAGAAGAATTGAAAGAAGAAGAAGAGAGCCAAGATATCTCAAAAGAAAGAAGAACGACAGAGGAAAAACCGAGAGATTCATTCTTAAATCGATCAGTTAAAAAACTGATCGATGTGATTAAACTTGGTAGGATGAAAATTAAAGAAAGGACAGAAACAGAAAAAGATATACCAAAAAAAATAATTGTAGATGGCATAAAAGATGTTGGAAAATCGGACACTGTTTTTAAAAAAGATAAAATTAGTGAAAGAATTACAATGCCAGTAAGATATCCGCTCACAAGCAGAGGTAAATTATAAATTAATTTAACTTGACAATTTAATTATATAAAGCTTTCATAATTGCCCTTTCATAAATCTTTTACGATATTTTGCATTCTCTGTGTTAAGTTATTTAAATCAAAATATAAGCTTATAGAAGGTTTTAATATAAAAATATATAAATAAATATTATTATTTTACTTATTTTGATGCAATATTGTATCAATTCTATATTTATAGAAATGACTAAGAAAGCTGGAAGACCTATTGCAAGACTGAAACCAACTGCACCGGTAACTGACTTTGCAGTTTCTGAAGAGATTAAGAAAATGGTTATTCCTAGCACGAATAAGACAACGCCTAAATTATTGCGTATTATTGCAGAGAAAAGATCACATCTTCCCTTAACCGTAACGACGGTTGATCCTAAATCTCAAGAACTTAAAGAAGAATTTATTCCTGTTGATGTTATTGAAAAAAGACAGGTCGATCAAGAAGAAATCCCAGAAGAAAAAGTAGTTCCGCAAGAACCTATTCCTGCAGAAATCGCGAAAGAATTAAAAGCAGAAGAATTAATCGCGGAAGAATTAAAAGCAGAAAAATTAATCGCGAAAGAATTAAAAGCGGAAGAATTAATTGCAAAAGAATTAAAAGCAGAAGAATTAATCGCGAAAGAATTAAAAGCAGAAGAATTAATCGCGCCTGAAGTAAAAGTTACCGAAATTGAAACAAGTGTTAAAGATATTCCAAAAGATGTTACTGATGAAGATAAAATTCTAAAAGATATAGATGAGATAAGCAAAACTTATGTGGCCTGTCCACAGAAGAAGCTAGAAGAAGAGCTACAAAAATCTATCCCTTGTAAATGCATTCTACCTTCTGAACCGAAAGATCCTTCGTGTTCGATTGCCACATGCACAACGATCGATGTATTCTGCCCGCAGAAGAAACCAGAAGAAGAATCACACGAGTCTATCTCTTGTAAACGAGGACTATTTTTCGATCTGAATAAATGCCCATGTTCGATTGCCAAATGCTCAAAATGCAATAACACTCTCGAAGATAGTCTTCACAAGGATAGTGAATTTGAACAGAAAAAGAATTACTGCGCGTATTGTCGTTTGTCGATAGCACAATGCACTTGTGTACCGACACAATACTTGAAGAGTTGCTTGAAGACTGATAAACCTAGATTTTATAGTATGTCACCTTCGAATATAAGTTCGTATTACTGCAGGAATTGTTATGGAATGAAGAAAGAATGCATGAATTGTTGCGGAACAAAAGAAGAATGTAGAAATACTGCGGTCCATTGTCAGCTTCACGAAAAATATAAATGGTGTACAATGCGTAACAATTCCAGGACAATTGATAAGTGCAGGTATGATGTAGTAAAATCTTCTTAGGGTACTGTGTAAAATTAAAGATATTTATAAATATCGAAACAATTTTTAGAAGTTAGAAATTTAAACAGATATTTTAATTGAAAATTGAAAAATAAAAACAATTTCAATATATACACAAATCTGTATTCCCTTCTTTTTCTCATAAATTCTCGAAATATTTGGACAGATGTAGATCACTAGTAAATTGCATCAACTGCTACAGATCAAGAGATCGATGTTGTTGCGTTACATTCGTTCCGGTAGATAGTCACATAGTCGCAGCAAACTGCAATTACAAGAAAGCAATGATTTGTCTGTACTGTGATAATCGCCAAGATAAGTGCACGTGCAGAGCACCGATCGAAAAATGTTTGTGCTGTGGGTTGCCATCAGATGTTTGTGACTGCCAAAATGATGAAGATCACAGTAATAACCGTGGAAGAATTGCCAGAAAGCCGGATGAGGATCAATCAATCCGGGTTACCAGTTGGAAGCCGAAAAGAGAAATTAGGCGATATTTCGCGAGAAATCTAGAGGACTTTCGATCAGATTCTATCGAAGAGTGTCACTGCTACGAGAAACCGAAACGACAACGGCGCGAGAAACTACCTTATCAGCGGTTGAATATCTTCTCGGATGTGATGAACGAACTACAGCAAAAGATGAGCGAGTCCGTATGCTGTTCACGATGCTGGAGAAATCCGTGTTGCTGCGGATCGCAGATTGAAGATAAAGGAAAAGAAAAATGGAAAGCCAATGTTGGGTATGTGGCTGCCAGAAAATATTCTGAAACGATATTAAAACTTTACGAAATTATTTTTATGTCATTAATTAGATATCATAAAACAGAAAAGTCGCCAAAAGCAAGTCGCCGAATAATTGCCGATTGAGTCCAAGAAACGAACATAAAAACATTGTTAAAAAATCAATATTAGTTCGACATATTGGTTGCGTTTGTAAATTGTCGCCATGCAGATGCAGGAAAAACGGATTATACAAAAAACCACTGGCAAAATGTTATTATTGCAAAAGTTTGCCTTGCAGGTGAGTAGATTAAACTATATATAAATGATACAGATTGTAATTATATATTTTTTTATATAATGTCATCACAGAATCTAGTTTGTAAAGCATTTAATATTGTTTAAGAGATTTTGCAAATAATCGAGTTCGAATATTACCCACACGCTCATCAATACTTACAAGTGACCCTCGTACTTTCCGTTGTTAGTTTTTTATTGCATTCTTTGCTGCAGCTGCGTTATAGCAGGTAGCCCGGTAACCGAGGCTGTGCAAGTGCAGTGATTCATCAAATCGTACCGAACAAAAGCGAAGACGAAAAAGGTTCACCAATTTCAGAAACAAATATGGAAATGTTTCAGTGTATATAATTATGGTATAGTATAAATTCTAAAATAGAAGAATTCTAAAATATGTATTTAAAACAGAAGAGAGATACAAATATTAACATTTTCACGCACAAGAGATAATATTAACAAATTATTTTGAACATATATACTAGTAATATATATTACTTTTATCTTTCGATAATTTATATACTCGATTTTGCAATTAATAAAACATTTTATGAAAATTGAAATTCTCTCTCTCTCTCTCTCTCTCTCTCTCTCTCTCCTTTAGATAGATGACAAATACGTATTTTTTCTAAATTTTATAAATAACAAAAATAAAGTAAAAATGTTATATAAATTGAAAACATATTATTCTCTTATCATTCAATATTTAGAATATCTCAATAATGATAATCATATATTTATGTGCGATGTGTATTAATGTTACCAAATTGATTGTAATGTTTTTTTAACCTTTAAATTTCATAATATTCTGACATGATGCAAATGTTTAATATTTCTTCGGGTCAGAAGATAAGAACTCTCAGAGACACATATATCATGTACAGTTGTATACGTTTTATATGTCGCAAAACATGCGTAACCACAGAATTCGAAAGTTAAAAAAACGTTTACGTTTTTAATTATCTTAATAATAAATATCTTAAATATTCGATAAGTAAATGCATAATATATTTATTTCGCCTATCAAGATATTTATTCATCTTATAAATATAAATAATTAAGAATTTTAATTTAATTAATAATAAAATTATAATATTTGTTAATATAAAATTTATAACATTATTATTCCTTGTATAATCAACATGAAAAATGCAATTTGCGTAAATAGAACTTTGACTTTCCTCTCTGAAAATATGTGCTATTTGTAATATATAATATCTTTTAATATATTATAAATGACAAATAACACATTTTATTATAAAGTTTATAAATTTATAAAGAATATTAAACAGACAAAATCCGATTAAATACAAAAATTATTCTTATATACATATGTCCATTATTAATCAGAGATTAACGTCGAAAACCAGAGATTACGTACAAAGTAAAGTCACAACAATATTATACAGGGTGTCTACTCTAATCTTGCAAAAACATTCCCTGATCTTCCAGGTATTTTTATTCAAAATTCCAGGTAAAGAAAATATTTTAAAGATTTATTAGGGTGTGCAACTTTCTAAAATAAGTCTTTTTATTGTATACATTTTGTGATGTTTTTCATTCATATGGAGGAAAAACACAAAGCCTCTTAAGTTTCAATGTTATATTTATAAATGTACTAAAAAAAAACTGAATAACTTTTGTAAGATAAGCATTTTTCATTTGCATATAAAATTTTCATTTTTTTGTCACTAAAAATTACAATAAAGAGTACGTACTGTATATTCAATATTTTGTTAAGACATTAAATATAAACAAACATAAATATATATTTATAATATATTTTAAACATAATTTACTTGGCTTGCCGACTGTTTACAATATAAAAACAAAATTATCAAACAGAGGATTTTTTAAAGAAATTCCCTGACTCCCAATAAAATTCCATGAGAATTCCATGATTTTTCCAGGTACAGAAAGTCCTTGAAAATTGCAGATTTTCTATATTTTTCCAAAGAGTAGATATCCTGTTATAAATTTGATTCCAAGTTTTTCCTCGACAAGTTTTCATTGAAAAATACATCACAAAACGAGAAGTACGCAAAATGACAGTACCATTCTGATGACTGGTTGGAGTAGGGGGCATCTTATACTGCATATAAGATACTCACGTTGTACTAGGCCCGTATCGGCTATAAGCGAGTAAAGACAGCGAGGTAGTTGGACACGGGAATTAGTACGATCTCACATCACAGTTAGTGCTCGGCGTATACAGACCCAACATTAATCTCTTTCCTCCCTTCGCTTTCGAGAGTCTGCATTCTCCGTGTCAGACGGGACGCACCGAGGCACGTTTTAACGTACTCGGTACTAAATATTCCCCGGTGCAATTTGTATCTCGTGCTCGTAGAAATTAGAAGAAACTTTTACCAGTTAGAACCGTCAAAGTGTTGATACTTCGTAGCTGAATAATGGAGATTTGTAACGAGGAGGATCGACTGTACAACATACCACGTGAAAAATCATCATGCCTCATTGAGAACACGGAGAAACTTCGACGAGAAAAAGTTTCTACCCTCCGGGAACTTATAGATGCACTACATGAGGCTTTTCAAACGGATCACGTAAATATCGATTGCGTTCAGGACCTGATGACGAGCTACAAAAGCAATCCTGTGGAGTGGAAGAAGTTTGCCAAGTTCGATAGATACAGGTATTGTGGCACTTATTGATTTATTTACAAAGGTTACCTAATATTTAACAAAATATATCTTATGCGTAGTTCTGATTAATACATATATAATCATTTCTTTGTGCAACAAACATTTTATATTTACGATTATATCATTATAATAATTACACTCAAAAAAATGTCTTGCTGATATAGGTAGATTTTAAGGTGTCACAACAAAAATTTATCGCTATTTTTTGTATCTGTTAGAATATTGTCTGTTACATATAGAATTTATAGCAGCAATATTCTAATAATATCTTCTAGAAAATTTAGGTCCCATTGCCAAATGTTAATCACTGCATTGGATAAATATGAGTTTCGATACTACAGCTAGAACGATCTTTGTGAGAAATATAACTGCCAATTATAACTGCAGCATTGAAAAATTGAGAGAAATTGTTTAAAAGAGCTAGATAGATTGGGCGCATTATACAAATATGTTATATGTGAGGATTATATATTCATTTGTTTCTTGCGGCTAATTTTTTCTGTGTACCACAGCCAAACTTTATAACGAGTATGATTGGCCTTAACATGGATAGGCGCCACAGAAAAACATTCTTTCTAAATTTCACAAACAGTTCAGATATAAATTCTGTCTCTGTGACTTAGATTGATTAAATGCGAAACATATGCGATATCACAGTATTTGCTAATCATTTATGTACCTCAGTTAATTTTGCGCACCCAGAAAATTTTTGCTGTAGTTGCAATACCACTTTTTTGAGTGTATAGAAGATTTGAAAATTATATACTGTTTTATTTTATAACAACTTTGATTATTTTAAACAGTTAATAATATAAATTATCAATACATAAAGAAGAGAATACAGTTGAAAAAAATCTGTACACGATAGTAACAAAATATAATTGCATAAATCACACATAAAAAGTTTACAAAATTAATTAAAAATTTTTTTGCGCACAATTATAATCGCGATAGAGAGTACGAAAAGAATACGAGAGAAAGAGAAAGAGAGAGTAAGAGGGAGAGAGAGAAAGATTCAAGAATGAAATTATAATCGTTCTTGCGCGAGAACGAGAACGATTTATTCGATAAGGTTTACATATTTGATCAAAGATAATGCTATATATCTTTTGAAAAAATGAAATTTTTACCGCGATAAAAATTACTATGAATACGAAGTATATATACGACGTATATACGGAAAAAATACGTATGTTTGTCGAGCAATCATAAGGTAATTATACATTGACAATTACGGTACTACTATAAACAAAATCGGTGCGTAACGGTAATGATCAATCAGGAACATTCCGCAGAAATGCGTCAATGACAGCGGTTGTTGGGTCATAACTGACGAGAGTAAATATTTTCCCCAATCACTGTATTTGAAATGTGTAAATAGAAGGCATACAACGTTCTACGCGTGTGGAATTGTGAAATGAAATTAACACGAAGTTCAGGATAGGTTATCGTCGCCCGTTCTCGCGTCCACACGTCTCTACTCGTTCTCTGTTGTTTCACGGAAAACGTGGAAAGAATTCAGTAATCTTGTGCTGAAGTGACCCGTAATACCACTAACACTCGTGATAGAAGTGGAATAGTCAGTTAATGATTGTTAGACGAAGAAAAATATGTTAGAGACGCCTCGGTGAAACTGGATTATCGCTGCAATTTCTGATCTCATGATCGACATAAATAATGTGTAGATAATATAATATACGCAATAGAGATACATAAACTATCCCCAGGAATATGCAATCTTAAATAAAAACTATTTTATTTGTATAAAGAAATGTGAATGATATATCAAAATATCTGAGAAAACGGAAAATTTTCGAGATAAATAAAATAATTTGATAGATGTTCACAAACAAATAATTTGTAATCAACTTTTTTACAATTTCATTAATAACCTCGTAGAGTTAGAAGTACACGCAGATAAATCACGAATCAAAGAAAAATTTTCGTGTTTCCCAGTAATAACATTAATAAATAAATTTATTATATTATTTATAACAGCATATCTATTTATCATTTATTTCTATAATTTTAGTAACACAAGATTAGCTTATTTATTGCAGCATTATCTGAAAATATCTTTATTCGTGTGATAAGAGCGAGAGAACGTTCTAGAATTGTTAGTTATTATCCTGAATATATTCAACAAATTGTGCGATACAACTCGCACATTTTCATATATAAAGTATAGTGTTTTAAAACAGGTATTATTAATGCACACATGTAATCGTTAGACGTCCGAGAAATACTTCCATTAACAAGAAACTTAAGAGAACTCTTTTTCTCTCTTTTAATTATTATTTAATATTTATATTACCGCACAGATTAATTATTTTGTTATTATATATATATGCTAAATAGAGTAATATATATAAATAGAAGAAAAAATAATAAGTATTTTAGTAAATCGCTAATTGTCGACAATATTGTATTAATTTTGTACTATATCGACACTCTTGATAGCTCTTGATTAAGCGGGCAACCGCAAATGAGAATGAAAATGAGTTTACGAGTTTGCGAGATAACAAGCACCTTGGACACATGTGGAATTACAGTGTGCAGTAACTGAGATCCACGTGACTCGGGAAAGTACGGAAACTACGGCGCACGTTTACCGGTTTTGCTGTTAACACAAAGTAGAACGTAAACTGAACGGCACACAAAAAACTCGGCAAATATTCCTTCTGCCTCCTCCTTATTCTAACGAAAGGCCTCTCGTAGAAAAAAAAAAAAAAAACATTTTCGGCATGATAGCCATCATGTCTTAACGGAATACCGTATAATGCAATGCTTTTCACAAAGATCTAAAATAGATAAATGTACACAATCTGTGTGGATTATAGAAACTTTCTATTTTAATAATATACTAAAATATATTAAAGAATTAATTATACACTATTATTTAAAGTAATATAAATAAATATACTCTTATAACACACATATAAAAAGTATGATACTATTTTCTTCCAATTTAAAATTTTATTTTATTTTCACGAGATAAAACAGAGCATGATCAAATCTTTTAGCACGCTCTAGATTTTTTCCAATAATTCGTCTAAATATTATTGTTTTAATTCAATATTCTGATATTTTTAAATAACGAGATTTTAAAATATTCTGAGATATAGAGTTTATATATAAAATAACGTTTTATAAATAATGCAATTATAAAAACAATTATAAAATTACATAAAAAAAGAATAATTTATTTTAAAAATCTTATATATTTTTCCAGGGTTGGAAAGTTGCTTTATAAAAGTAACTCGTTACCGTTACCGTTCTTTTTTCTAAAAAGTTACCGTTACTCGTTACCAATTTTAAAAAGTAACTTGTTACCGTTACCGTTACTCAAAAAATAACGAGTCGTTACAATTTCCGTTAGTTTTTTTATATATAACAATAACTACATACAATTTTTTTTTAATACAAGATCAAATTAAATACTAAAAATTTTTAAACATTGTCTTACAAAGAAACAAGATACCAAAATGAGTTTTCAGTAGTTTTCATGTAATGCTGCATTCCAACACTCTTATCAATATTTTCCTTTGTACGAAAATTATACCGAGTAAATTCAAAAAAAGTAACGATAAAAATAACTGTTAAATTTGTTACTCGTTACCGAAAAATGTAACGAAGTTACTTTTTCCGTTTCAAACAAAATTTGTAACGCCGTTACTTCCCAACTCTGTATTTTTCTTAAAAATATTTTTCCCAGTTTTACTACTTAAAGAGATTTTCGTATGGAAGTAAAGTAGAGATATTTAAATGTGCGATTGACCGGTGTATAATCAGTTATATACTTTTCATACATATGTTTCCCTTCTCCATGTTCGCGTTGTGTACAATTCAGGACATCGGTATATTAATATGATATCCGCGAAAAAAAAAACAAACGGAATATGCAGCTACGAAAAGCATCGAAATTCCGGATTTATATTCGCTCTGTTGCAGGAAAATTGCAGATCACCAATTCATAAATTGTATATGACATTCGATTTATATTAATGCTTCGTAAATAATTCTATCTTCTGGAATGATAAATCCGTTGTTATCAAAATACATATTATAAATAATTGATTATTTAATACCGCTGCATCACACAGACATACGATATGTAGCACAATTTTGAATTTAAATAAACTATTTTTTCCGGAAAAACAATTTTTGTTTATTCCCCAGAGAATCGGAAATAATATTTCAATTGTATTACAACTTAAATTCTTATATAATCTGTGTTTTAAAATCATTGAAAACTTGTCTAAATTCTTTGTTTTAATAGCAGTTTGACTTAAATCGTAACTAATATTTTTCGAAGTTTAATGATCCTCAACTTAATAATAATACTAATTTAATTAATATACTTAATTTAGTATATAAAACCGTTTTTTTTTTATAAACTGGATTAGTTAATAATAGTAATTGATTCCGAGTGATTTTGTTGGAATTTATCATGACTGGTTAACCAGATAAGTTTTTGATTGCAAGTTATAACAAATATCTATACTAACGTAAAAGCTGATGCAAGAGATTTCACAATATGTGCTGCTATTAAATCTCAGCAGATCATTAATTAACAATATCTAATTACGTAAATAACATCAATAATTGAAGTAGATCAATAATACTAGACTTGTTGCCAAATTAAGCTTATATTATATTTATGCATGTGTAAAATTTGTGTACGTAAAAATTGTTTATTAAATATGCATGTGCATTTAAAATATACATCAAAATTTCGAAATTTTTGAAAGGTTAATCGACAGTATATAAACCAATAAAAAAAATTGTGATTGCGTGTGTGTGTGTGGATCAAGTAACATTAGATGCAAAAAAATTATTAAGAAGCAACATACCAGGTATAACAATGCTGTGTTTGCAGATATACAAGAAATCTAGTTGATGAAGGAAACGGTAGGTTCAACCTTATGGTCTTGTGTTGGGGGGAAGGTCATGGATCAGCCATACATGATCACGCCAACGCGCACTGCGTGATGAAAGTCCTGCAAGGAAAACTATGCGAGGTATAAAAATGATCGCATTTGATGTTTTTTTTTCTTTTAATTATTGAAGAGTTTATTTATAATAATAAAATGCACATATCGCGATATAAAATCGTGATATTAAAATGCTAGACTAGATACGCATGGCCCGAAAAGTTCAAAATGGAAGAAGATGTGGAAGAGCTCAAAGAACTGGAAAGGAATACGCTTGATACAAACGAGATATGTTACATCAATGGTATGATTTTTTAAATCAAGCTATAAATAATAAATTTTATATATATATTTAATACGTAATAAATAAGTAGTTTCTGCGAAACTTTATAATTTTTTTTGCATAAAAACTTATCTTTCTTTCTATAGAGAGATGTCAAACCTGAATCATTTTTACAAGAGCGCTATTGCAAAACAAAGTTTTAAATGCAAATTTTGATTTATAAATACAATTATATATAAATACGGGTAGATAATATAATTTTATACATATACTGAATATAATTTCTCTTATATTTCTGTTCAAGATTCGTTAGGTTTGCATCGTGTCGAAAATCCAAGTGCGATGAATCCTGCAGTCTCTCTACATTTATATTCGCCACCATTCTCAACATGCTCAGTTTTCAACAAGCAAACTGGACAAAAGTCTATGTGTAAAGTCACGTTCTGGTCCAAATATGGAGAACGAAGAAACCGGGTAAGAAACTGAGATCCGGTTATCTCAAAAGATTCATCTCACTATGTGATACTCGACCTGTCCGCTTAAGTTTCTGATCAAAGAATCTTGTTGCTAATCAAATTTACATTTATAATTGAAAGTCATTACAAAGAGTTGAAAACTTAATTGATGTTTTCAGTAAATTTTGCAAGCTTTGCTCGAGTTAATTAAGTAATATAATTACCTTATTAATATAAGTATTTTTTATATATATGAACAAAAATTTAATATAATTTATAATTTATAGGAAATTCAAGATGCCAGATCTCCAGAGGATAACTAGTGTAACGATAAATAAGAACGCAGAGATATCATCAACAATATGCCAATTAAATGCTGATGATATCCTAATTAAACACAGAAATGATTTTTATTGTCTGATAATGAAACTCGCCACCTATATATATATATATAATAATTTGTGTATAAATTAAAATAGATATGAACTGTTACAATACATTTGTATGCCATTTTCGTTATGTAATCATTTTTAAGTACTTAAAACTACTTATAAGAATATGTAGATATTTTTAAATAAAAATAGCTATATGTTTTCTTCACATTTTTTGTATCTTATTTTTTTAGGTAAAAATAAGTTATGAATTGCTATTAAACTATAGATAAATTATAAATATGTATCAAATAAAAGAAAAAGATGTATGAAAAAAAAGAGAAGGTAAATATTTATTTATATATGTATGTTAATATCTTTTGCGTCTGCTAGGCAATATTGATAAACATAAATCTTCAAATCTTCTCTATCAATGATAATAATGAGTTCAGATTCAATTTATATATTTTATATGTATTTATTAATCAAATTTATGTTATTATAAATAATATATGAATTTTCATATTGTATCTAATATATTATATCGTACAATGATTAATTTATGACTAATAATGGCTAAATTCAAACTTTTTATATATTTTCCAGTTTGATTTTGAAAATTAATTTTGAAATTCTGAAAGTTTTCTGTCGATTCACGCCAAAGTTCTCTCGAAAAGTTTGCGCGAAATTATTCACGTCGAAAATTAACACGGAATGAAATGCCGGAAATAATATAATAATAAATCACGAATAATTAAACTGAACAATTAATAATAGAATTAAAATAACCGAATTAATTGACAAATGATCTGTACAATTGCGTATGAGCGGCACAAGTAGGCTTCCTTTTTAACTAAAACTACGAATGAAGTATACATATATCACGACTGATTTTTCAGTATTACTGAACCAGTCTGTATCAGAGCACACAGATGACAGATGGCCTCTCGGACACACGTGCAGCGTGTCAGAATACTGTACAAGACGATTTTAAGGTTACATCGGGGCTTACCGGCCGAGATTCAGCCCCTAGGCAATAATTATGTTCGCGACGAGTTTAAGAGGCATAAAGAATGCGTGGAGAGCGAGGCAATTATCTTTCTCCACGAATGGACCGTGAGTAGAGATCGTTGATTATCGAGCGAGCGAAATTGCATAGGTTATGTTTACGTTGTTGGATGAGTAGAGAGTCGTTAACGAAGACTCGAGAGGCTCGCGCGATTGACGAAACATAATTAATTTCTCTCGTAGGATTACGCGGTCTCTCTCGCTGAACAGCTCGGCTTAAGGGGTCCTCACACGGGACAACCGCTAGGAAAATGTTTGAAGGAGGAGCATCTCGAGATGCTGCGGGACGAGCAAGTGTGTCAGTTGTACGAATTAATGATCGCGGCTACAGGGAAGACGGAGGCTAAATCGAAAGATAAAACGTAATTCAGTACACACGTACTGAAATTGTGTATACTCAAAGATCTTGAATGGAATTTAACAGTACTTAAACTCTTAGAATATTGTATTGTTATCGTATTGTAATGTGTAAATAAACGTATAATAAATAATTTGTCTTTGCTTCTAATCAGTTACCGAATGACGCAATTTATGCAACATGAAAAAATGATAATTGATGATAACATAACCTCTTATTTTCATTATTTTCAACGAGTAGTAAATATTCGTCTACGTAGTTCACAGTTTTATCACGTACGGAAAAAATTTTAAAGATGAAATCCTGGCAGGAATCGGCAAGTTTGATATTAGCAGCACGCCAGTATGTACAAAAATATAATCCTGCAAGTGTAAGTGCATAGAATGAACAACATATATATATATATAAACTTCATCCATGTGAAATTTCCATATCATCTTATTCTTTTATTTTACGATGATGGTGATGATAACGTAAAATGAGAAAAATCCTGAAATATTGAGTCATTACTATTATTAATTAAATATAATTTTTATTTTTTGCATACATCTTTCGTTAAATAAATAATAATAGTAATTAATAATAAATAAATTATAATTAATAATAATTATGTCAATTTATAAAATGCATCACACATAATCACGTGGACTACTTGATACAATCTGTGTTCCTCCCAACATAAAGGTGTTTTCCAGCAAATTACATAAATGACAGTGTAACACACAGTATCACACGATTGGTTATCAAATACAGAATTTAAAATTTTTTTATTTGATAGCCAATCATGTGATGTTTTGTGTTACACTGTGTCATGTAAGTATGAAAAGCTGGAAAATACTTGTAAATATTTTACTATAGTACAGAAAAATTATTCACGTAGCTATATATATACTTATACTTATCCAATTTCTTAGTCAACATATACACATGTATATTTTTATTCACGTAATATATTAATTAAAATTGATCCACTATTTATTAATAATTAAAACGGAGTACAGCCAATACTAATGAATGAATATAAGAACGCATACATAATGTTCGAGAAGTAGACATATTTAAACACACAAACAGATTTGTATTTTCAGTGCAATTACAAATTGCTATGGTTGAAACGTCATCAAAAATCAAGCTTCATGCCGGGAATGTACGTCTTCCCGGGCGGTACCACAGATGCAGCTGACTCTAGCTTGAAATGGTGCGAAATCTTCGCCGCCTTCGGTGTGAACAATGACAGTTTCGCATCTCTGGTCCCAAAGATTGCGGAGCGACCTGAGATCTATCGATCAAGACAAGATGAACTGCCGAAAGAGATCTCGCTACGCATCACGGCGATTCGCGAGACCTTCGAGGAGTCCGGGATACTGATGTGCAGACATAAAGACGCTGATACATCTACTAATTGGGCTAAACATGTATCGAGTAAGAAACTGCACAAAATGAATCAATTTGTGGCGGATGCATAATTTCAGTCATGTAATTTTTAGTACCGAAAAATGAGTTGCAAATGTGGCAAAGCAAGGTGCATAACGATGCTACAGAATTCCTTACCCTTTGCAAAAAGTTGGAATGCTATCCAGATTTGTGGGCACTGCACGAATGGAGAAATTGGTTGACACCTACGACTATGCCTGTGAAACGTTTCAATACTATATTCTATTTAGCCTGCATGCCATTGATACCTTATGCTGAATACCAAGCCGTTGAAATGGAGGATCTAAAAGTGAGATATTTGACAATATATAGTTTTCGATGAAATACGTTTCTTTTACAGAAACTAATAACTGGAAACAAATTTAGTGGGAAATGTCAGAAGATCTCTTCTCATTGAATATTACACTTCCACCGCCACAACAATATGAAATTGCAAGATTAAGTAAATTTAAAAGTATAGATAAGCTACTAGATTTTGCCATGGAACGTAATACAGAAGAAGTGCTGCAGTTGTATTTACCGGTACATAAATTAAACTCTTTTATTGATATAAATTATGAAGCAAATAATCATTAAAATCTATTGCAGTATATTATATCTCATTGTATCATAATAAATATATTTATTAGGTACTTACAATCCTAAAAGATGGTATCGTGTACGTCTTTCCTGGAGATACAATGTATCCAAAGGATGTTAACTTATTAGACGAACAGCAAATTGATAAACCAGATATTACCAGATACGAATATCGGGAGATGACACCAATAAAAAATCGAATGGAATATTGGATTACACATAATAAAGTAATTTTTACTGATATACATGGTAAAGATAATTATGTGGAAATTTCAATGCCTGGTTACAGAAAAGATTCACATGGAAATACTAAAAATAAGCTCTAAAATAAGGTATAAAAAAATATTTTTTTGTTTTTGGGGTTTTTTAATCAAATTATTTTTATGCATATTATAACTTGATAAAATATTTAGAATACAAGTAAACAAGTTTATCTTCTTGAAACAATTACAGGAGAAATATTGTTATATTTTTGTAAAATGTTAAATTGTTTTGTATCTTTGTACAATGAATTGTTAACAAACTATACATGTGAAGTCAGATTATATCAAATCTCATCAATTGTATATAAACTTAATACCTAAATTTTTCAAAAAATATGATTGTATATACACTAAATAGATACATACATATACAGGGTGTCCCAGACCTCCTGCACTATCTGCTAATAGCAGATTAGATTATTTGAAGATGATTTTTCCTCAGCAAAAATGTCGAGGCATCAATAATTTCTGTGTTATAAACGATTAAAAAAGGAGGGTTTTTTTGCAAACTACTTTCTGTAGAGAGTTAAAACTACATTCTTTAGTTGATTTTAGATAGAGTTTACTGTAATAGAAAGAATTATAATTTAAGGCTTAGTTACAAAGATGCAAAAAAACTTAGTTGAAAACTTGCAAAAAAAGAAAAGACATTTTCGCTGAGAAAAAATCATCTGGATAGGTCTTGGATACCCTGTATACAAAATTTATGCAGCGTGTTTTAAAATTGGCGGCTGTTTTGTATCTAAAAATGGCGTTTTGTAAATAAAGCTTAAATTTTTAATTAAACCTATCACTTTTATGCGATTCCATCAATGACAAATATTGATTAATAACCTCGAAAAAAGGGCCTGGATGTTGCGATCTCCCTATGAATTGAATCTTTGGAATTTAGTAAAAAAGTGGAATGTAGCAAACGACGTTCATCTCGCATTAGGGGAAAAACATGCGAACGGGGCTTTAAAGCGTCGCGCGCCGGGAAGCAGCGCCGTCCTAGGGCAACGCGGCGAGAATCGGCACTATCGTCTCTCTCTCTCTCCCGAACTGGCGAATCGATATTCCGCTCAAATATTGACTCCGCGATTGTGTGTGCGGTGTGTCGCGAGAGCGAGCGCGCGCGATAGAGAGTCCGTCCCGTGTCCCGTGCAGTTAGGCGGCGATGCTCCTTTAAAAAAGTGGAGTGCTCTCCGAGTGCGCGCGCGAGTGAGATAAACTGTCTCCCGAGAAGAGAGAGAGAATCGAGAGAGTGCCGTTTAAGCGTAGTAAGGTGCGTAAGTCACGTTGCGCGCGGATAGACGATACGATCCCGTGACGACGAGGACGACGGCGAACGACAACAGGACGATCCGCAACGGAGGAAATATGCTGCCGACGAGCACGCTGCTCTGCGGGCTGTTGGCCCTGTGCGTCGGGCTCACCCACGCGAGCATCGCGTCCGCCTTCGAGTCGACACCTTCGAGCTCCTACGGCAACGATCATGGTGGAGGTGATTTTCAACTATCCGTCTCTTTCTCACCGCATCGTTCCTCGCGCCGCCGTGCCCTACATTTGACGTTTACCTGGCCCGCGATCGTCGCCGATCGCCGTCGCATATGTGCGTCCCCGACGGCGGCTTCCTCTCCGTCATCGGGGACGAGGACGTCGCGTTTGGTCGCGACGCGATGCGGCGACCCGCAGGTGCCCGTCGCACCTGCGGCTCGCCGAAACTGTTATGGCGATTTTCATTGACCGTGTGCGTGCCTGTGCTCCGTCTCTCCGTTGCACAATACGACGAGTTGAACGTTGCACTGCGCCCACCCGGTCGATATGCCACCGCTGCCGCTGCCGTAAAACGGGCGAGAAAAGAAAGGCGGCTGTTAAACTCTATTGCCTCCTCTCGTCAAGCGCGACTCTTTTTCTTCTTTCTCCACGAATCGTCTCCGAAATGCGAGGAAACGAATGTGAGAGATTGAGAAAAATGCGGGGGAGTCTGTTAAAGTATCTGACCGTAGTTGGATCACACTCGATTGTTGACGTCGAATTCCCTTGACAGATGTTGCGGAATCTTTCGTGCGACATAATAAGAATATAATATACAGGGTGATTCTAAATAAATGCGAGAAATTTTTCATGTAAACATGGGGGATTTTTCATATAAACATATACTTCTATATCCTCTGAGGAGTTATACTTCTTCAAAGTTCAAAGGGAAAAATGAAAATTAGGTTTTTATTTTTTTTGGACAAATCAAATTTTGAACATGTTAAAAAAATTTACTATAATTTTGTTTTGCTTGTTTTTTTATTCTAAAATTTAACTCTTCGTAACTCGAAACCTATGCCATCTAGCACCGTGCTGTGTATGATAATGTATTTTATTTGTTTTCTTGAAAACTATTGATTTTACGGAAAAAATAAAACAAATAAAAAAGTTTCTAAAGGAATCTGGCTTTCTAACACATATTTTTAGATGATCACATTCCGGTCCGTTAAAAAGTTGTAATAAAAAATTGAATAGGGATTACTAGTTTCATCCCTTTATAACGATACGGGAGATTTAAAAAAAATATTAATAAGTATACTTTTTACTAGTGGAAAGTGTCCACCAAATTTCATTTTTTTGACTTGTCCAAAATTTGAGAAAAAAAAATAAAAACCTAATTTTCCGCACTTATTTAGAATCACCCTATATATTGTTGTGTACAATGTTTCGACTTTTGGCGGCCGAAATTATTGTTATGACGGATGATTAATTTTGTGTTTTCTATATGCTCTGAAAATTCCACGTCGAAATGTAGGATTTCACGTGAACGTTTTTGCATTAACGTGTCTACATTCGCAGAATGCCGAAGATAATCGGGTTATGCAAAATTCTGCGGTGCGGCTGAAATTTATTTGCGCATTCGTAAACGACGTCATAATAAAATTCGAAATACTGATGTGCGTCTCGATGCGACGCAAGATTGTTTGTTATTGAAAGAAATATAATGACACCGCACCTTTTTTATTTGCATTTATGTAATTGTCTTCTCGTGTTACATCTGACAGTGATCGACTGCAAGTATTCTAAGATCTACCTTGATATAAACAAAAAGACGAATGACGTTAGAATTTAGAATGCGTGATAGTAGAAGACGAATGATAATAACATCTGGTTGAGGAATAACGATCGATCGCGTTTTATATTACTTGATAAGACTTTGTATACATTTCTATAGTAATATAATTCTTTTTACATTTTTGTTCATATCTTTTATATAATATATTTTTTTTCTATTTAAATTCCAAAGTATTATAGATAGTTAATTTTTCATCAACGTACATGATAATATTTCAGAAACCTCATGTAATTTTATCGGTTTAATTAAATGCACTTTTCGCGCAAGTGGGGCTCGGACCCCTCTGACAATTACTTGGGGCTCGATTACGATCGTTCACAGAATGACGCTGTTAGTCATCGTCGGAATAACAAAGTAGGTGTGAATCACGTTCGAAAAAGGAGTCCGGAGTAAAATTAGACTGATTTCGGGCAAAGCCCGAAGGTAAAGTGATGTGAATCTAATATTCCCGTCGCGACACATCCGTGAAGAGGGAGATCGTGTTACGCGTGTTAAAAATATTTCGTTGCATCCCGCAACACATGTGCGGTGCGTGTGTGTGTGTGTGTGTGTGTATCTAAAGCCGATCGTTAATTATTTCTAATCACTCGCCACTAAGATCAGAAAGTCCGTGAATGATACATAGGAAGTTTTCCAGCAAGAAACACACATAAAAACAAAATCATATGATTAGCTGTTAAATAGAAAAAATTCAGGGTCTTTAAAAATTCTCTATTTAATCGCCAATTGCGTGAGATTGTGTTTATCTGTGTTTTCTTACTGGAAAGCTTCCATAATGTGTCATACTTCAAATATTTGAAGCTTTCTTTATAGCGATCTTTGTCCCATATAATGGATTTGCATATCGCGATAATTGAATGAGTACACTTTAGCGACCCTGATGTGTTCTCGTACGATAATGCCATATACGTCAAAGTATATTTCACATACGAATAGTTAATTAACGATCGCGGAGGTAATTATCGGTTTCCAAAATTAGATGCCCCGTCGATTGAACCGAATATCCTAATGAGATCGCCGGAATTTAAGCTGCTGCGATCTCATTACGACGAGAGATGCGGTGTTAATTAAGCGATACCATCCGCAACTTTATTTTTTAATTTTTTGTTTACCATAATCTTATACATGTTATTATATCCTATCATGTATAAACCTTATCATTTTAAACGAGAAAAATATTTTATACATTTCTACGATTGATAATTATTAATAATCTATATATATATATATAGATTATTACATAATATTCTTTTTATTCTTTTTATTACTTTTTTTATTACTTATTAAATTAATGTTTTATGCTGAGATGAGTCTATTACACACATACATTGCTAAGGATAGCGTGTAAATATTATACATAATCCTTAATAATCCAAAATCGTTTATATTTTCATTTTTATTTTTATAGTATAAACTCTCGTGATGTGTATGTATATTATTAATCGACTATAATAACTGTGTATATAAGAATTCGCAATGTGTATGTGATTTTGCTTCATAGACGGGTTTTTATAAAGCGAAATGTTAGCTTTGATGCATCCGTTCTAGCGATAATTGTAGGATAATCGAAAAGCGTATTATGCATACGTTTTATAATTGACTTTCATTCCACGATCGAAAGCGATTGCTCATAAATAATTTACTCGCTGCTAGTACAAAATATGCACGTGTCATAATCGCGAAAATATGGAAATCTGATGTTAATATGTAATTTGCCGATTTAACATACTGTCATATATTTTCACACCTGAATTTTCGGTATAATGATCGCGATAGTCTCTTTGGTATTTTTTAATGAAATACCTCATTCTATCATAAAAATATTCAATTTAAATCACAATAATTATATAAATATTATTTTAAAATTTTTGTTAAATTATAAAAGAGCTAAATATAAGATCTTTAAATCAAAGAGTGAAAATCTATTCATCATCTATTCATCATTGATTATTTTAATTTTAAAAATCTGTGCTTTATTTTTATTCTCTTACCTAAACTTTAAAAACTTTTGATTCTTCTAAACTTTTGTTAAGAGAAAATCTATTCGAGGGATTGATTTATCTAACAAATTTAATTTATGGTGATTCTAGGTCACGCTATGTCGCGAAGTTTATATAAAAACATTATATAGTTGTTGACTGCGGGCTCAAAATTTCAGCGTTGGTAATTAAGAGGGTAATTATGAGTCACCATTGCGAACGCAAACGAACGTTTTTCTTCTAGTATGCTGTATTGTTTAATACTTTTCTCATTATATGTGCGTTGAAGATGTTGACAACGAATTAACGGGCTGCTGCCCCTTTTGTTTCACTTAACCCATTTCCACTAAATTTTAAATTCTTCCCTTTTTGTCCGCAAAAGTCGCACGCAACACGCGCCCGGAATATTTCCTGATGCTTAATTAAAAAGTTCGCTTGTTATACGCGACGGTAGATTTCACGGGTCTTTTTGAAATGCGCGTTAACCGAAATTTTTAAACGACGCTAACTTCATCCATTAACTTTTAACGCTTTGTTAAAATGAGATGGAATTTATAAGATTTATGTCATTGAAGTCCATCAATTTACAATGGCAAAAAAAAAGCATATTGTGAGAACGTTTTTATTCAATAAAATATCTGGCAATAAGTACCGTAGAACTGTATAGCTAGACTTTTTATTGGTTGAGATACGATATGCTTGTGTTATAATGTAAATTCGTGTGGCGTTCGAAGTGGCATTAATTTCGATTCCCGCGTTTAAGGGGAGAAATCAATGTAACGGTGGCTATTTTTGAGGATTTTTTTTTCTGATAAATAATTGTTTTTTTTTTTAGATTATGTTTTTAACATCATAAAGTACATAATTTGAACTACTTTTTGTGAAATTTTTGTTAAAAAATATTAATATTTATAGCTACAAAAGAACGGGCGCACACGTAATGGGTCAACGGAAGCTCTGAAACAAAAAAAACAAATATTTTTTTAAAATATAAGACAATAGTTCCAGTTGCACATATGGATTAAAAAAAATAATAATTTGTTATAAAATGGCGGACTTTTGAATTAAAAAGTTCCAAAATCGGTGAGATATTGATCTGTGTTTTTTAACATTACAAAAAAAAAAAAACAAATTATTCAATCGAAAATTTCATACGTGCAACTGAAGCTATTGTCTCATATTTCAAGAAAATATTTGTTTTTTTGTTTCACAGCTTTCGTTGTCCCGCTATGCGTGCGCCCATTTTTTTTTTAAGACGGCTCACATTATTGGCCATTGTAGCTGTAAATATTAATATCTTTTAACGAAAATTTCACAAAAAGTAGTTTAAATTATGTACTTTGTAATGTTAATAACGTGATTTGAAAAAAAAAAAACAATTATTTACCAGAAAAAAATCGCCACCGTTACATTGGTTTCCCCTCTTAACGAGGGACCGTAGATACACTCCGGATGCCATACGTCTCGAGATAAAGGTTGGTGAAATCGGACTATCTGTCTTCTTAGAAAAGTTATCTGAGAAAACAAAACGAAACCAGTTGCGAGGAACGCGAGTAGCTTTATTACGTTGCCGCAATTCCGTTAGAAATAGCTAACATAAGTCGAATGCTGATGAGGTGGTTCTTTCTTTGCTTCTACTAAACTAGGAGACGTCGATGCTGATTAGTCGCGTGCACGTGTTTTTGCAGTTCCACGACTGGATCTGGATAGTCTCGAGAGCGGATATCATGGCCTGGTCAAGGAGAACGAAACTCTGGTCGAGGTCACGCCGCAGATCCGCGCCCTGGGAACGAAAGTTTGCTCCTTCCGCATCGCGAACAAGCATCACGGCGAGGCGCCGTTTGAGATTGTCCTGAAGGAGAAAGGGATGGCCGAGCTGCGGGCATTTCGGGTCCTGAATTGCGAAAAACGACGTAATTACAAGTTCGACATCGCCGCGGTCGGCTGCAATGGAGCGCAATCCGAGAAGTAAGTTCTGTATGAGAGATCAACACGAGGAGTATCTCACTCATCAAAAATTTGTACATGTATTACCGGAAATTACCCAAGTAATTCCATATAATGCGCCGTATAATTCTAAGTAATGCGATGGACGAATTCACATTCGAGTTCAACTATAGAAGACGTACTTAGATGAAAGGTCATTATTTTGAGTTTTTTTTCTTTTGTTTATTGGTCCTTAGGTTGGCATTCCTTTTATTTAGTTTTTTTTTTAGTTTTGGATATTTTTTAGACATTTCTCTGGACATTCCTCTTACTCGTAACAATCTACCTGTAGACAGTCGGCCGCATTTTGTAGCAAAAAACCAACGTGATGCCAAATTTAAACGAGCAACAAATTTTTTTCTGTTAGTTTACTCCTGTAAGTTTGCACGCTGTGCGGCTTTCCGGCATTATTTATACTTATTTCGTAAGCAACAAATTCGGAACTTGCATATTTCGAGAGCAACAAATTAGCAACAAATTCTTATATTATTGTTATGTACAATTTTGTTGCTATATATATATTGTTCCGCTAACTTAATCTTCCTTTAGCGGAACATCATCTTTTTTTTAAACTTACAGAGCAACAAATTTTTTTCTTTGGCAACTTAGAGAGAGAGAGAGAGAGAGAGAAATATGACATATCCATTATGTGTTTTTGGCTCGAGGGAATAAATATTTCATTTTATGTTTGCATTATAATTTGAATTTTATGCCCAGGAATATAAGTATAAATTATGTTTATTATTACATGCCTTATCACACACATTATTATCATGATACATTAGTTACAGGTGTCTAAAAAGTTACAACCAAGTGTATATCACAAGTCTCATATGTTACACTATATCGGAAATGTATCGTTTTACCTTGTGTTTATCTGTAGTTAAAGTCGTAATAAGTCATTTTGCGAATGTAGGTCATCGGATCGTGCGTCGCGCCGGTACAACGCCAATTTTTCTGGTCTGCATTGACGCATCATGTACGTGTACTGTACGCCATAGTCCCGATGTGCATCGACTAAATGAGGAAATAACTCCCGGCTTGAGTGCACAAATTTTCTCATTACGAGACTGTGTGATTTCACACCCGCTTGAAACAATAACTGCTGTCTATTCCCTCGCGTTCGCTCTCGATCTGTCTCGCCTCGATATAAATGTTGCACAGTCCACGAAATAAAATATTCGCGATTGTGTGATACGTAATAAAATTAAAATAATAAATAAAACAAACATAAATTTACGATGTATCTCTATAAAAATTGAAATACGATATATTTAAATTAATTTAATTGGTTTTTATTGGAAAATTATGAAAATATATATTTGATATGTAAAATTGTGTATATGTATAATTTTTTGGTGTATATATATATTGTGTAAAAGAATACATTAAACAGAGATAAAATTTGAATTGTGAAACATAAGAGTCGTGAATCATATAATATTTTTCAATTTCGAGCGCCAAAAACATGACGTTAGTGACAACTAGACGTAACAAATTTTGCAATATATGGATAAAATTAGAGTAAAAAACAGGAAGCCCTGCAATTGCAGAGATAATTCACTGTGAAAAGCTAATACGCCCTGTTTCCAACCGGAATCTCTCTCTCACCTCGCCACCAACGAATCGACAGATCAATAGTGAAACATCTCGTACATACATGCACAATGTACGACGCTTTTATATAAAAGATTTCGTGGTGAATTTTTCATACAGAGTGAACGCGACATGTTATAACGAAATTTTATTTTGGCGACTGCCATACGGAATTATGACGATATCGATCGGCTGATATCGGCGTGGCTCCAACAATCACTATTCTCTCGCCGAGATAATTTCACATCGTAATTTCTAATTAGAATATTCACGCGTGCATCCGATATATTATTATGACATTAATACGGAAGGGTTAATATCGCGAGGGGCCGATATCACCCGGCAACGTTGTCCGATTATTTATTATTGCACATTCCATCCTGGCGAATTTTCCATGCATTGATTTAGCCATGTCTAAAATTTCAAACGTAAATAGATTTCGAGCGCGTATGTAACTCAAACGGCTATTGTTTGAACGTGTGTTTTCAGCAACGAAACAATTCCGAGTCGAAATTCAATCCTTTTCGTTCGTACATACGGTCTCTGCGGTATATCGTTTTATTGACTTTTCCGTTGTGTATGCCACATATTAAATTTCCGATACCCGCACCAAAGCGGACACTGTCATATAAACGTTTTACATTAAGTATATATCGACAGAATTTGTTCGGCCGTAATTCTTTTAAATTCTTTTCCAAAGCGAGCGTACAGAACGGGCGCGTCTCCTCTCATTCCGACAATACGGAAGCACTAAAAATACATAATTTCCTGTATCGACACTGTAAGCGCCACTTTGTGAAGCATAACTTTTAATTGACTCGAAAATCCATTATAATTAAACACATTCATAAAGATAAGCATATAACTATGGGAGCGTAAAGTTGCTATTTTTTTTATCTCGATATAAAAATTATTAGAGAATACCCTTTATACATACTGGAAATAAATCTCTTTTATAAATCTACTCTGGGGATTGGTGGAATTATATTGCAAATCCTCGGCTGTAATCCATCCTGAAAATACTCTTTCTGATAGCTGGATAACTCTTTCAAATCCGTTATATAGTCTGATGCGTTTATAGCTTAAAAGCTTAAAGGTTTTTAATTCATAAGGCTTATCAAAAATTATACAAATTTGTTTCCAAGCAAATAGAGGAAATATAAAAAATACCGATACACACTATAAACTACACAAAACGGTAATAAATATAAATTTGAGGATTTCCATTCTATTTTGATTATTTTTCTATAATTTGAAAGATTTGCATTCTAGACTTTTCTTATTCTTCTACGATGTTCCGCCATCTCCGCAGAAGAGATACCTCGTAATGTCTTGTAATGAGCATACAATATTTTATAAATATTTAATTATTAATTACTATTTAATTGTTATTTTTATTAAAATATTCTAATATAATGTTATTATTATTAAAAATATTTAATTGTTAATATTTTTCCAGCGCCACCGTTCACATTACCGTGGTTGATGTCAATGAGTACGCGCCACAATTCCTTCAACCAGCCTATGTCAGCACCGTGGACGAGGGTCGCCTCTACGAGGAGGTGGTTCGCGTCGAGGCATCCGACCGGGATTGCACGCCAAAGTTTGGCGACGTCTGCAAGTATGAAATCCTCACCGCCGATCAGCCGTTCATCATCGACAACGAGGGCGCCATTCGCAATACCGAGCTCCTGGACTACGAACGTTCGCACAATTATATACTCAGCGTGGTCGCGTACGACTGCGGTATGAAACAATCGGCGCCGGCGATGGTTACGGTCAAGGTGAATCGCGTGTGCGCACCCGGATGGCGTGGCATCCCCGAGAGAGTCGACTATGCCGCGGGAGTTGGCTCGCAGCCCCTGTTGCCTTCGGCGCGACTCGATCTCTGCGACGCGCCCTGCATCCTGCGAAACGTGCGCGCCACCCTGACTCTGGCCACCGATCACATCGGCAAGGGTTGCGATCGCGATACTTATGGAGTACGTAGCCAGCGGAAATTGTGCGGCGCTTCGCGGGATAGCGTGGACCTGCTGCCCACACCCGGACCCACGAGCTCCTGGACGGCGTCCCTGTCCAGGGATGAAGGTAGAGAAGCCGACGAGATCTTTGAGTTTGACGGCGTGGATTCGGCAGCGATTGTGCCGAATGACGTGCTGGAGCATAGCTTGGCGCAGAAATTCACCATCGGCGTCTGGGTTAAGCATCGACCACGTCCGCGACAGGATCCGCACGTCAAGGAACATATTCTGTGCGCTGCTGATGATCACAGTAAGTTTTCACGTAATTAATGCTAGAATCTGTATTGTTTTGGCGGCATCATATATTCAGTTAATGAATATTTATTTTTTTTTTGAGTTGTTCGATTATATTTTAACGTTATTACAGCTCTCTATTTTATTGAATTTGTTTCATTTATTATTATTCATATATTATTTCATTTATTATTATTTTATTGAATTTTATTTCTCTCTCTATTATTTCTATTAATGAGTAAAAGAACTTTCAAGAAAAGATCTCTATTATAAAAAATTCTCTCTCTTTTAAAAAGCGTTAATTTTAAAGTTATTATTTATGTATATTTTTTTTTGAATAATGTTTTCAAAATTTTACGAGAGCATATATATTTACTCTTTATTATCGGCTAAGTCATGTTTCGCGTTTATCACGTTGTTACAATTACCCTGATTGACTTTATAGCAGGAAAACAAGGAACGAGCTAAGCTAATAATTCCAGTTTTCCTTTATATACCTAACCTGAGGGAGACAATAATCATTTTAGACAGCTGATAAGCTCATCGGTCGTTCCGATGTCAAGTGATGTTCGTCGACGTAATCGTTGTTGGCAGAATACATTACGCCCGTCGTCGAGAGTGCGCGCGTTCAAGCGTTAAAATATACACGGTCGCTTCGCAGAAACGCCGGGTATTATCGTGAAGTTTCGAACAAAGCGGTTTAATCCTTGCACAGAATGAATTTTGGCAAGAAATCAGGTCGCTCGCGTGCATTTATATAGGTCGTCGCTTACGCTCGTTCTCTCGCGAAGAGTTAAACTGAAATATCCTGCCTATCTACCTTCCTCTTCTCTCCTCCCTCCTCCCTCCTCCCTCCCCCCCCTCCAGTCTGAAATACAAATCTTTCTAAATACCGACCGGTCTCTATGGGCGACATGTAATCCTGGGTTATATAAACGTTCCTCTCTCGTTCTTCCTCTTCGTGAAGTTTTCCTCTTCGTCTGCCCTTTTACGTTAAATTCTCCTCTCCCTTTAATGCCGTCGTGCGCATCTTTATTACGCGGCGATGTCACGAAAGGTGCAACTAATACTGCGCGCCGTTTGAATTACAGAGATGAATAGGCACCATTACGCCCTGTTCATAAGGAACTGCAGATTGATTTTGCTGCTGCGACGCGACTTCTCCGAGGGCGATCCTAACATCTTCCGCGCCGCCGAGTGGCGTTGGAAGCTCGGCCAGGTATGCGACGATAAGTGGCATCACTACGCGATTCAGGTGGACTTCCCGCGCGTTAACCTTTACGTCGACGGCGAGGAATGGCATGCTGATGAGAAGAATCCCGAGGTTATCGATGACTGGCCTCTACATCCGGCCAAAGGCGTCAACACCACCCTGGTAGTCGGCGCGTGCTGGCAAGGTTCCGAAAACAAGACTAAACATAATTTCCGCGGTTACCTCGCCGGTCTCTCCGTCTTAGTTGGAAGAAACGAGAAACCGGAAGTGCTCTCCTGTCTGCGACGTTGCCAAGAGGGCATCCACGTGCCGCCCATGGATCTGTTGCAACCGGGCACGCAGCTGCTAACCAATTCTGACCTGACTGAGGTGCGCATTGATGGCGACAATCGCACGAATGTGGAAACTTTGCTGCGTCGTATCGGCTATTCCAACTCTCGGCGTTTTCCGACGCCCGGTCGCCGTAACTTCCGCCTTGACACGACAATCGTTTGCGAGGGCAGTGAAAACACGCCCCTACCGGTGCCAACCGTGCAATCCTACGTCACCGTACTGCCACCTCCTCGACCGGGCATCACTGTCAACGGCACCGGTTATGTGGCCAGAGAATACGCAGATTTCCGGCTGGGAGTGCGCGTATTTCCCGACGCGCGCGTCACCGCTGGATCGGCCGCCCGATTAGACGCCTGCGCTGTCAGCGTTTATCCCAGTCTTAATCCCGATCATGAAAGCCTAGGATTACCCGGCGACGCCCTGCTCGCGTTCCACGACATTTCCGCCCGCGTTGATCGGGACGGTGTCGTCCTCTCGGGCGCAGATTCGCCTTACAATTATCAGCAGCTGATCCGTCTAATTATGTACACGAACCGCAAGCCAGCTTACTATCTCGATCGCGTCTTCAAACTCACTTGCTCCGAGCTGAGCGGTCGCTTCGCCAGTAACGAATATGTGCAGACGCTGGCTGTGATTCATCCCAAGGAGAAGACGACTCTTCCGCCGACACCCGCGGAACCGCCTATTGCCAGAATCGTGGAACCAGCTCCCGGTCATGCGCAGCTTTCGCCACATCATGCCGATCTGACAGAGGAATACGCTACAGCCGCGCTTCGCGAAGGCAGTAGAACTATTGGTGGTACTGGTGGCAGCCACGCTGTGACCATCGTGGCCGCTGCTTGCATCGGCTTTCTACTACTGATGGCAGTAGTGGGCGCTGCGCGGGTCCGCGGGGCGGCTAAACGACGACGATCCGCTGGTGACGAACTCGCCGCCGAGACAGAGATGGCCTGGGACGACTCGGCCCTCGCCATCACCGTGAATCCAATGGACAGGTTGACGGAGAACGATCAACACCACCAGAGCCAGCGAGACGAGGACGTAGACGACTCCGGCAGTTCCGATTCCGAGGACGGTTCGTTCCGAGATGACGATCTCGACAGCTCCGACTGTGAGAACGATTGCGAGCTTAGTAACGGCCGGAATCGCCGTCACAATTCGCCGCACGATCTGGAATGGGATCATCGTGACGTTTAAATTACACTACTATCTTTACACTGAGCATTCACATCACCCCTCCCCCCTTTCTTCGAGGTTTTTGGCATTGAGAAGAGTACTGGCCGCGTGCCGCTTTCTACAAAATTGCTCCATCATTTCTCCACAACGCGCGCGACGCGTTTCGTGGAAGTATTCAGCGAAAGAGATTCTCCGCGACGCTATCAGCAAGTTTCGCGAGTTTGCTCTGCGGGAGTAAAGAGTTTCGGATCATTGTCTACGGACGTTTCTCGTCGAATGCGATTTGCGTCCGAAAGATCGATCGCTCGAAATTCTCTTTCCGTATATCGGATATCACGACACGTCGAAGAAATTAGAATATTTACTACGCTTTCGAATCTTCAGAATATATAGAGTACTAAGATTTAACGTTCTAACGTGCTTTTACTACCGCTCGCGATCGATTCTCTAAACGATTATTATCCCTATTTAATGCGCGCGAAAGCATTATCGCATTACATCCGTCCCCCTTTTGTAGACGACGTCGATATAATTATTAATGAAGTGACGATAAAACACACACGGCATTCAGTTAGTACTCGTCTGAAGCGCCAGGAAAAATTTGTAAGAGTGCGGGACGCTTTATCGAATAGTTAAAACTCTTTCTACCTACGAACGCACGTCGATGTTTGGTAGAATCGGAAATACACGCAGAAGATACTTAAACATTGCCGGGAATGTATCTACGACAAAATTATTAATTTATATTCTTGATATATCATTGGTAGTAGAGTAGAACAAGGGGACATCTTTTTTTATCCCTCTAACTCTATCTTTTCTCCATTTTACTCTATATCCTACGATTATTGCTATTTTATTATTACTCGTACTAACTCTACGATTATGCCACTTTATATCGATAGTTGTTTTCGTTATTATTTTTAGGCAGGACGGCCCGGTAGCTGGTAGTTTTAAATGCGAAATAGTGTTGAAGCAACTCTATATTCTTCCTCGTCTTATCGACTAAAAAAACTCTCTTATCTAAGATCCACATGCATTTGATCTCATGAATGTAATTTTCTTGCAATAATTGTGTCTTTCATATTTTGATCAAAAGCGCTCGCGAGTTACGAGCTGACATAAAACTAAACCGGCGGCGAAACGCGCGTGGTAGTTACGAAGTAAGCTGAAAGCTGCTCGTTTCAGGTTTCAGTATAGCACGTGAGTCGGGCTGAGCCTGGGCCATACGATAACTTGCCCAATTTTCCATTTTTATTTTTAAGTCGTTACTCCTTCGATAGTTTCTTTGCACACAATTTTCGCTTCTTTTTCATTAGAAAAAGAGAGAAAACGGTAGTAAGGACATTGTCTCACTTGCATCTTATAATAGTGCTTCAACGTCGTTAAAGTATATCGGTATAGCATCATATCCGTATACAATGTGTGCGCATACGGAAGCGGCCGCTTAATTAATTAACAGATGTACCGCCAACTAGTTCGTGAATACTCGGAGAAAATGAAATATTCAACAATAGAGAACAATATACATAACGCGAGAAAGCAGATGCTTCATATGTTACGTAATTTTTTTCCGAGGTATAAATATTCATTTCTAATTAATTAAAATTATTTGACACGTGAAGAATCGGCTTATACGCGGATTTATATAATCTTTCCTTGGCGTCGAAAATTCTCTCAATTCTCCAACAAGTATCCGCGAATTAACGGCAGGTACCGTACGCATGTGTTTTGTGCGCGCGACACGCACACACACGCTCTACATATACATGCATATATATACAGCGTCCATTCATTATTCTGTGGCGAGAGTCTCGTCTCGAGTAGTAGACGATTATTCTAAAGTAATGCGCAGCGGCTGGAGGAGCTATCACGAGCGTGCTTCTCTCATTTATTTTCCCCAACCCAAGACGCGTCATATTGTGCAATCGCTCTCTTTTCACAGAGGAAACTGAGTTTTACGTGCCTTTTAAGCAGTAGTGTACATTGAATTCTCCGCTCCACGTCTAAGTATTTTTTAATAGCTAATCTCAGGCCGCGGCGCGTTTTTTCTCAGTGGCCGCTCTATATTGTTGTTGGAAACTTTTCGCGATACCGTGGCTCTCTCGGTATACACAGTTTATTTGTACGATTATCGCGAAACACGATATCGCGAAAAGTTTCGATATTGTATTTTAGACGTTTACGGCTGTTAGGAGTTAAGGATCGGACGACGTCGTGCTTTCGCCGGACGTGGTTTTCGCGCGACTTGTGGTCATCGTCGTCGTCGTCGTCGTCGTCCGGCGGGCTGTCACGAGCTTCGACATACAATGCCTGTCGATGCTTTCGTATCGGAAAACGCGTCACACACGTGCAATGATTGCAGGGTAGCCGCGAAGTAATGAACGGATTTTCGTGTTTGTATATGTGTGTGTGTTTTTGCGTAACAATCTACTAGAACTATACCGAATCGTTTGTCGGAGACACTTACTATTAGTACCGAAGAAGACTCGTGTACGGATATATCTATATTCATATATAGGGAACTATAATGAACAATTTATTTTTTCAACGAGCATATCATATCATTTTTATAAGGCGTCGAAAAAGTTTTTTGGGAAAACCTTTCGTCAACGAGCGGTCCCGCAATCCGCGAGTTTCGGTCGCGAAACGTCGTCACACTTTGCTATATGAAGTGCAATTTCTTTCTCGTTATCCGCGATTCTCGAGAAACAAGTTCTTTTTCTTTCCTTACCTCCATTCTGAGAGGAAGAAAGGGGGGCTATTCTATAACGATATACCCTCTCTTACGCATTTCTCCGATTCGCGCGAGAGCAGATACAGAATCCAGATTGTTCTAAACGATTGAGAAAACGGAGGTCGGTGACTATGTAAGAAAAAGATAGGGACGCGTATGATCGTTTATCTGTTCCTGATAACACCAGATCGCATATACACATATATACGTAAAATACCGGTGTGTGTACACTGCTTGCTTTTATACTATTTTTCCTTTCTAGCATTTTCCTAACGTGATATCATTATTGCAACGCGAATCTAATCGCGCGCGCACGTAATGTATAATCTCGTATTTTATAAAGATCTATAACACAACACAGTGTGAAGGTATCGATAAAATCCACCAAGACACTCGACTTCCAAATGGAAGTTTTCGAAAGACTCGACAAAATCGAGGAAGGATCTGGCCTTTACGACTGTGTCTAAATTAGCTTACGTAAATGTACACACATGTTTGTATGCTTAATCTTCAAGCATAAGCATTCGTAAGTGCACGGTGAATTATATAGTTTGGGAGATATGGGATTCCTATTTCGTTTGATCGTCGTACACGCGATATATATCATAATACTTGATCATCGTACACGCGACACCGTAATGACTACATACACCCTCTTCGAGTGCACGATGTCGAGGTGACGAAGCTAAAAGAGCGCGAAAAGATCGGTATGAAGAGAAGATATCTCGCAAAAAATAATTATACTCGACAACTATATATGTAGGGTATCCCCTTTTTTACACAATAGCTTTTTGTTGGTCTTAAGGATGTTTTGGCTGTACAATAGTAGCGCGAAAAACTATCAAAAAAATATATTTCTTACGTTTATACTGTTTGAAAAATCAAATAAATAAAATGAGTAAGAAAAGTTAAAACTCAAATAAATAAATCTGGATTATAAAAAGAATTAAAGTATCACAAAATAATATGGTTTTTTTGACGCGTCTTCGTAAAAGAAAATAGTTGTAATTAATATTTTTCCTAATTTACGACAAAAACTTTTTATCGTGAAACTTAAATAATTTGCAAACTTAAAAAAATTGTGCTCAGATTTTGCTCAGATATTCAGAAGAAATAGTAGAACAGTCTATGAAATTCTCATGCTTTTGTCAATATTTTGACATATGACATATACATCCTTAACATCTTCTCTCTTCTATTTTATCTATCACTTGAAACATTTACGATTTAGAGATCTTTACTTCGATATTTCTAAAAAAATATCTTCTATTTTCTCAAGTAATATCTCTCTTTCTCTTGGTCTTGATACACGGATATTTTGAAATTAGCAGTAATATGTGTGTGAAAGAATATATTACTTGATATCGATATATACTTCAGTTGTCTATAAAAGTCGAATTATTATAAAAGAAGATATATGTGATCAGATATTTATAATTTAAACGTAAAATATAAGGGGCGCCCTAATCCATGCGGATATCTTTTCGGAAAGAAATATCGAAAAACCATAAATCTCTTTCAATCGATAATCAAGAAATTATTAAGATGAAAAAGCGATTTGTAAAGACGTAAAATTAATCGAGTGCGCCCGCTCTAAATATATGTACTTAATTACTAATTAACAGAAACAAGAAAAACACTACGCAGAATAAAACCAACTAGAAGATACTATATAATATGTATACATAAAAAAAAAAAGGATATATCTAAGCTGTTTGCAAATGATGACGATATAAAGGGGAAAAGAGGGAAAAGAGAAAAAAAAAGGGAAATGAATTTGTAATGTATCATTGTATTTTGTAGGCAGCTAGAGAGAGCGTGTACGTATACATATGCACAGATATCCCCGTGCATGTATGTATGTATGTTTACGTATATAAATATACATACACTCTACCCTCTTGTCTCACTTATACACATACACACACGTAACCGTTTGCGAAAAACAGAGGAATATTTTGGATTTAAAAAAAAAAAAGAAAAAAGAGGAACGAGAAAGAGCTCGCATGGAAAAATGTCGGAAGCTGTAAACGCGCCAGATTACATTTTCCGAATTTCCGAAAGAGAGACTCCTCTCTCGCGCGCGTCTATCTCACGAAACGAGGGGCACACATACATTCTCTTTGGCGTATATTGCATTCGCCCGCTACCACCGACGCGTATCGACTTTTACACACACACACACGCATTCATATATCTTCGATGCGACGAGAGTGAAACCGTGCATGTATAGACGCGCGATCGCGCGCGCGTGTAAATCGAGAAATTATAACGCTTCGCGGGGCGAGAACGCTCGTGTCATTCGTCTGATCCTCCGTTTTTAGCTTGCCTTCTCTTTTCGCGCGCGCGCAAGAAGCAGCAAATGGAAATGTAAAAGGAAAATAAATAAACACATTAATCTTACAGCGACTCATACGGGAACCAGATTTAGCGATGCGGCAAAAATTTTCCCTTAGGGACGAAAAATGCTCGCTAACGAAATTTAATTCAATTTTTAATTGACGCAATATATAAGAATAATCTCCCCGATCATATAATTGATATTTTATATTGATAGATTTCATTGAAACGAATTCAAATTCGAAAGTTAAACGAGATTTCCGCGTATATTTCGACAAGCACATTTCATTTTCGTATTCGAATGATCTGAGACATCGGAATTGAAAGCTTATAATTAAGCTACAGAAAGTGTATTAAACGTTTGTAAAATATATATGTGACATATCTCTCGTAAAGTATATTAACAATAAGCGCGATCACTCCAGAACTTCGTTATTATTTCTCTTTATATATGCGCGATGCTGAAAAGGAGATAAAAGAATAGCGTAGTAATGATATAATCGGACGTTAACGATAAAAAAAAAAAAAAAAATGCACGACGGCGGGGTAATGGGGCAAAAAATAACATAAAAGGAGATAAAAGAATAGCGTAGTAATGATATAATCGGACGTTAACCGATAAAAAAAAAAAAAAAATGCACGACGGCGGTGTAATGAGTGAAATAATCAACTACTTATTAGCTAGGCCGTAATGAAATATCACTACGTGCCGACTAAATTCCCTCCCATCGCAGATTGATTGTGTGTTAACTAATAAGATTAAATAACGATATAGTACAGTTAAGGAATTTAATTATTATGGATAAATAAATAAAAAAATACTATCTGTATGCTAAGCACACACGTTTGAAGCCGTAACGTGACGTATGGCTAAGGCAATGTTTATGATTTAAACGAGTTTTTAATTTTAACGTGACACACTGAGTTATTCGGCGCGTCTGCACCGCGACGCACAGAAACGTCAAATTATCTTGTTAACTTTGTAAACTGAAAGATTGTTCAAGACAAAAAAAAAATGAAGTATTAGCAATAGTATAACTATACACACACACGTACACGATACAAGATCACGCGCGGCCGCATATACACGCTGCACAGGCTAGGAAAAATGAAATACTATCTATAACGACATTATAAATAAATATTAAGACGTCAACTGTATTTGTTTAATAAAGATGTACATTCGACGTGTGAATTGACCATTGAGTATCCGGCAGGTCACTGTAATATTTTCTGATAAATTTCTTATTTGGACTAGATAAGGATTTATTTTGAACGAGAGATTAAATGTGTCTCAAATATTTTTAATATATTATTTTTGCATTTGTGTGCGATATATGCGATTTAAATGACCTGCCGGTTAAAAATGGACATTGAATTATTTCTATTCTCTCTTACATTTATCCCTTTCATATTCTTCTCCTATATAATTCATGTCTTATTTCCGCAAATCTTACGCTAAATGAGCTTTTAAAGGAGCGACAAAAAAAAACTGTTTATGTAAATATTTAGTTTTTTTTATTGATATGTATTAAATAAAAATTTATTTGCACATATACAGCGTGAAAAATAACAGAATTATACAAATATTATGTTGCAACTCTGCAATATTTTAAATTAGATAAATGAATAATGTTTTCTCAATAATTATTTACAAATCTATCAAATATTATATATGTTTGAAACCAACATTACAATTCTCTACTTTAAACTATCACACATGAGAGATATACCTCACTAAAAATTTCGATAATTTTACATGTTCTTATCGATATCTAAAAATGATATATATGTATATATAGTTTTGAAAGATTACATTCTTCGAAAAAATTGTTCAAAGATATGAGAAGATGATACTGCAAGAGATTTAGTCTTGAAGAGTTATACAAGTATATTTGTAAATTATATGACTTGTCAAGATTATAACTTCTTATGTATATTTTTTAGTATAAATATCTTTAATAAAACAAAAAATTATATTATTTTCTATAATAATGTTCGTAAAGCAAAATATTGTAATAACTTTAACCAGTCCTGTCGACATGCAGTAATTTTTTTTAACTGCATTCATATTTTTTTTGACATTTTATATATTAATATGTATCACATATGTATATGTACTATATCATTTATATATTCATAACACAAAATTGTAGGAAGATTAGATAGACTAATTTCCAAAAGTATGAAATTACTTGCATGAATCTTTCTTATATCATGTTTTCATAATATGAAAATGAACAGGTAAAAATTAATTTATACATTTTCATTTGTTCTTTTATGATTTCATAATAAATATTAAAATACTAATATACAAGAGAATAAAGTGATATATAATTAAAAAAATTCTATTTCAGATAACATCCTGATTATAAAGGGTCTCCTTCGTGCAATACTTATCTTTAATGTCATATATTATATTCTTTTTGCGCTGTATACACTTTCGTTTTCAGTCCTTAATTTTTCCATTTTCCATTGCCGAAAGGAAAATGCTTATACTTTTTCTTTCGACAATTTTTATTACAAACTTATTTCATATATTATTATCCTACTATTATTGTTTCGAATACTTATAGTAGGATACACCCCTCATCTCAATATCAGCAAACAATGATTGTTGTCTCGCCATTGTTATGAGAAAACAATTTTATATTTTCCGCGCTCCAATGCAATAACGCTCCCTGACAAACGACGCTCCACACATAAGGAATGAAGAATTCTTCCGGTTGTTCCTCTTCTACATATTTAAACTTCAATTCTGGAAACTTCTATAAACAACAGTACATACATAACAGGATTAAAATTTTTATAATAGTTTAAATAAATGGCATAATAATTCCTCTAACAATGTCTACATACTCTTAAACGATCTCGTGGCCATTCTAAAGTTCCTTGCTGTATAGTAGCCAATACTTGACTAACACCAAGTTGCGATTGATCTTTTTGCTCCAATTTATAAGAAAAGAAATTAATCACCTAAAAATCAGATATATCCGGAAATTTCGATTATTGCATTGATTTAAATTTATAATATATTAAAATATCTATGTGCAAATGTTATAATATCATTTGTGATTTAAAACTTACAGAATCAATATTTTGGACGATATCTTGGAAAGCAGAGTGCATTCTAAATGGTTGAAAGATATCCTTTTTATATAAGAGAGTGTAAATTAAGTTTGGATTGTATGCGAGTCTGTGAGTTAAACAACTATTTATAATTTCTAGTACCATCCGTAGGACCTCCTCAAGTATGGTTAAGTCTTGAATCTGCGATATATATTTTAGTTGACAATACCAATTGATTTATTTATATGATACATCTTATCTTATATATATCTACCAAATCTGTGTTTGCAACGGTGGCATTTCCATTAACAGACGTATTAATGGTATTGTCAGGAGAAGTTATCGGTTGTGCTTGCGCTCGAATTTTTGCTTCTAACCGCGCGTGTTTTTTTGCAAGAGTCTCGAATAGACTCAGCAATCTCTGACTAACATAAGGATGTAAGGATGTGAATTGGGCAGACATGTTTGCCAAAGCTGCTAGACAGTTTGTATGAAGATATTTGTCCTAATAATGATAAAGAAAAATATAAAATCTAATTTGTAGATGACTTTAAATCAATATATGATATAAAGAGAATGTTGCATGCTTACTCTCATTTTAAACATATTATATTGTATTGTACGGATCACAACCAAGATTAAAAGACCACCTAATGATATTTCACTTATGGATCTCTCAGTGTACCATGTTACACCCTTGAGCATCTTGGGCAAAATAATATAATTATCAACCGTTATCTTAATCATTTATATTTATGTAAAGTGTTTTAATACTTACAATTTCATGTATCCGTTTGTTAAACGTTTCATCTTCACTTAAAATTAGGAGAATGATAAGGGACATATAAATATGATGTGAAGTATTGTTTGGTGCATGATACAATATTTGTAATATTGGAGTTACCTAAATAAATATTTATAAATAAATATTTCAGTATGAGAGATCATTAAATATTAGATGTCATTACTCCAAGAAAAAAATAAGCTTTTATATCACTTGCCAATAATTGTATATCAGGCCTTTTCATTATATCCTGTTTCACATTCGAATTCCTATGTAATAGCATGTAGAGCAAGAGCGTGATTTCATCTGTATTTGGTATCTTACAAATAGTGTTATATAATTTATTCAGATTAAATTTAAAGATCTCGATTGTTTTCGTTTGTGATGTAGGTTGATCCTCTGCACAAAAAATTTTATCATTTAAAATAATCAAACGCAGTAATATATGTCTCCAATAACCGCAATATTAAGAATTTGTACCAGAATAATCACATAATTAAATTAGATTAGCCCTCAATGCATATCTGTATCTCACCTTGCATATCTATAAAAGAGAAAAGCGCATTTCTATATGGATTGTGTGTAGCAGTACAATGATTTGTCAGAATCAATAAAAGTAATAGAGACTGACTAGCGAGTGGAGTTTCCGTATCGCGCTTTTTTTCTTCGTCCTCAGCAGTGCCGTTATGTGCAATCTGTACATTCTTTGAACCACTACCAATGCCCATTTTTATTACGTTCCACAACCCGGCTGAAATAATGCTTTATATTAACGCTTATAAAACAGATCGCCCACGTTTTGTAATATTGTCATATTTACCAGCTATACTGAATACAATACTACCCCCAGGTTGCTGCGTCAGCAAACCCGGGGGAGCGTGTTCCTGTTGTATAAAATTGTGCAACAGTATACACACCACAGCAGGTGCTTGTTGGCTCGAATGTGCATGCATCGCTATCCTGTATACAGTGCTATATTCAGCTGCAGTTTGAGAAAATAATTGTACCGAAAGCAACACAAGTAAACAATTAATTGCTTCCAAATGAACAACATATGTAAATTCACTGTAAAAAAAATGCTGATTTATAATACACACATGTATAGTATGTATTTCAAATATTTTTGAAAATGCATGTACATATGTATGTATAAGCATATTATATATCTTCACTTACCATAAAGGTACGTCTATAATAAGTTCTATCAATGCATCAAAAAGTTCTTCCAATCTAAAAGAAGACAATGCTTCATTTGCTGAAGTTGTTTGTGGTGCTTCAATGTGTTTTAGCATCTCTTCTTCACCAACAGTCTCAATAAAATATTTCAAAATGCATCTCACGGCAAAAAGTGCATTGTATGTTTGCCATGTCGATATTATACTGTAAAATTACAAAAATATATAACTTTCAAACTTATATAATTTAGGATATCATATATCTTTTTACAGATAAAATACAATTTTTATTAAACTTTTTAATTATTTAAAGATAAAAATTGTATTAAATTTTTAATTATTTTTTAATTTTTACAGACAAAATAATATTTTTGATATAAATTTAGCATTATAATTTCAGAAGCTTACTTTTGATTTTGAACAGGTGCTAGTAGTTCATTGATGCGTGTAAGAGCTACCTGTATCAGAGTACCAAAGTTGCCAGTAATCAAGTTATTCACAAGCAACTGTTGACATGATAAGTCTAATCTTGAATCGAGCTCTATTTGATCGTTTCTTGTAATAGGTGGTCGCATGTTGTAAGATAAGAATGTGTTCCAGAATGGATCGTTTGCAAGTATGCTTTGCTTTCCGCAGAATTTCTCCAGGTATACATTTTTTGAGAGATCTTCATAGCGACTTGGCGTTGTACCCATTGCTTCTATTGATCTTCTGAAAATGAAAAAAGCAACGGCTCTCAATATCCGAAATATTTCGAATAAACATTCCTTTTTTTACAAACCTCTCTAATTCTTTTATTTATAAATACATGTAATATTTATAAATATATATATAATATGCTTATATATGTGTAAGGAAAATAATAAAAAATAATATTATATCAAAAAATATCAAGCAATTGGCACATTGAATTTGAAAAATTCTTTACATTATCATCACCAATGCACAAACATAAAAATTTCTTTCTAAAAATAATACAATCAAAAATATACACGTTGACAGTTCAGTTTGACAGCAGCTTAGAATGCACTTAAGAGAAAATTGACAAGAATAATCGCACACGAATATTCTAACTCTTGTGCAATGCACAATAATATTGCTGCGTTATTTTTCCATTATAACAATAGGATATTATTTGACCGATGAAAATATATGCATAAACGTCGTGACGGATCAAACGAACTAATAACCTTCACGTCATGTATCGAGGATGGTTAGACAGGATCACCGATCACTCCTTATTTCAACAGTTATTTGCAACTGTAATTCTGTATCACTTGAGATATCCGGGCTTGACTGAGCTGCTAAAATAAAGTACACTTACAAAATTACGGATACTAATAATCTCAGTTGATTTTTGCAAATAACTGGCATATAACGGCATGGATAGAAAAGTTCCACACTGCTACCAGCTGACGTATCGGTATAGTCGGTCATTGACGAATCAATCCCATTGTATCGACCGTCGTATCGAAAAGAGAATCGTATCAAAGATAATTGGTTCAATGATCTAATCAATTTTGCAATCAAACTGTGAGAGAATGTTCGTAACGTGAATGAAATTTTTTTTTTAAGCATAATTATGGGAATTATAAATAACTATATCTTTATTTTTAACTATCTGAAATATTGCCAGAATGAATAAGAGACCCAGTAAGCAATTTGATAACAAATTGTTGCCAAATTGGCATCAAATTCGCTCAAAACTTGGTAACAAATCCAGTGCCATCTGTGTCCGCATTAAGCTTGTGTTTTGGTGACAAAGCTTGCTAACATAACCTGACAGCAAATTGACGGCAAAAAACGAGCAAAGCTTGACATGATTTGACGTCAAATTGGTGGCAAAAATCGAGCAAGATCTGCGCAAGACAATCTGACAGCAGATTGTCAGCAAAAACCGAACAAATTCTGCAGCTTATGGCCATTCATATAAAATAGTATATTTAAATGGATTTAAAGTCTCAACCATAAGTAACAAAATGATGATAAGTTTTAGTCATAAAATGACCATTAGATAATTAGACATCCTAAGTTAGGTCTCATAAGACCCAAAATATATCACATCAACGGGAGACCATTTTCTGACGTTCTTTTGATGGCAAAAATAAGACAAATTACAGTATTGTTATATAAAATCATATATTAATGTTTTAAAACGTATAAGTAAATTTAAATAATTTAATTTACAAAATTAAAGATATCTTTTTGGACAGAAATTGTTCGAATAAGTGAAAATCGAACAATTATCTGTCCGATTTGCCAAAAATCAGTTCAATATCTGAATTTCTTGTATAAGAATTGTGTCAAAAATTGAACTGATAGAAATATATATATTATAATATTATTAGCGTTTTGCAGGCTTTATATACACTCATGACAAGAATTTGAATACGGGTATAGATAATGAATAACGCGCCGCATAGCGATAAGCGACGGAACTATTTTATAATACTTTGTAATAAACTGCAGATTCTGTTCGGTTTTTGCTGCCAATTTGCCATCAGATTGCGCACTCCAGACCTTGCTCAGTTTTTGCTGACAATCTGATGTCAGTCATGTCAGCAAGCTTTGCTCGGTTTCTGCCGCCAATTTGCTATCTAGTTATGTTAGCAAGCTCGGTTTTTGCCGCCAATTTGCTGTCTAGTTATGTTAGCAAGCTTTGTTTGGTTTTTGCCGGCAATCTGCCAGCTTAATCGGTAATAACAACTCTTGTACCAAATTTGTAGCCTTTTTGCTGACAATAATTTGTAGCAAGCACTTGGCAATATCTGTTAGAACAGATGTGGCTGACTGGGAGAATTATAACAGGGATTATTTTTTTTAAATGTATCTTATTAATATACTTACAAAAAGATATGTGAAAATAATTTTTATTTAGAAAAATTCAAAGAAAACTTTATTACCGATTAATCTAAAACCGCTATGTTTAAACAGTTCAAATGTGTTTTATATATATATATATATATATATATATATATATATATATATATATATATGT
>NW_021853569.1:404770-440175 GCF_003651465.1 Formica exsecta
TGTGTGTGTGTGTGTGTATAAAAAAATAAGACAAAATAAATTCAAATAATTTTAGTTTAATGAAATAATATTGAATGACTAATATTTATTTTAAATTATATATTGGTTTTAATATTACATTTATTTTATCGTTTGTTAGTGCAAACTAAGTTTGTTAGTGAAGCTTTCTATTATTTCTGGAGATCTATTAAAATCACATATATTTGTACGTAAATATTGAAAATATATTATAAAATATATATTGTAACGTTAATATCTATCTATATTCTTTAATAGAGAAAATAGCAATGCTTACCCAGACAGCACAAGGATGTCCTTAGGGCGTCCAAAGGGCATCCAGGACATACATGTAGGATATCCTGAGGATATCCTATTTTAATCCTCGGATCTCCTCTGGATGTCCTGAGGAAGAGTAAATGATAGCCGTACACTAGCCTCTGGAGAATCCAGGGAGATCCTGTGAAACATCTGTGGAACATCTTAAGGATTTCTATAGGATATGTTAGGGATATTTTTCATACGTTAAAAGGAACAAATTCTAAAATTTAAATATAAATTAAGATTGCGTTCTGTTATTTACTGCCAATACTAAAAATCTAATACTAAAAATAGTTCACGTTCTTTAAAATTTGACGTTTTCGTGCTGTACATGAATATTTTAGGTTTGGCTTCCGGATTTGAGTCGTGTAATATTTTAAAAACAATCCAATATCTGAATTCCCTATGTTAAGATTGCATCAGAAATTGAACTGATAAAAAATAATTATATTTTTAATTTCCTGTTAGTTGCTCTTTGCAAGCTTTATATAATTCTCATGACCAAATCTCAAATACGAGTTCGCGCGTCGCATAGCGGTAAACAAACGAACTAGCGGTTGAATACTATTTTTTGTAAAGTTTTTGGAATGTTGCGCATAGTAACATTTCTCATGAAATATTAAATAAATAATAATTTTGAATATGTGAAAATGTGCGCATCAAATTCAATTATTAATATTAAACGAAATTAATGTTAACAATTAATTGCACATGTATATATCCTCTGGAAATCCAAATGGACTCAATGTAAACTCATTGAACAATCCGAACGCTGAATTCCGAAAGTACGGTAAAATGATTTTTGATCTTGGCTATATCCGGGGTTTTGAGATGCTTGCGGTGTTTTTTCTCCCATATATAACTCGTTTGGCCCATTTAAAAGTATTCGGCAAAGATCCCAGTACTTTCTTACGCAAAGCCTTCTGGGAGACGATGACTCAACGCATGGAGTCTGGCATAAAGAGGAACGATCTCATAGATATTCTTATCGAACTAAAGAAAAATTACGGTCAGCAGGATATGGGAGGATTCAGTAAGCAAAATATATTATACATGAAACGATGATGACTCTTTACGAAAAGAGTGCGCACGAAATATTTTTAATTGTATTTAATAAAAAAAAACTAATTTAATAAGAAAAGAAAGAGAGAAAGATATAATATAATAAAGCAAAAAAAGAGCCAATCTGTAGTTCTTCTTTAGATCAAAATCTTAAAATACCTATATGTATATATTATAAAAGCAGGTACAGTAAAAATTAATTAATAACATTATATAATTAATAACATTATTTTTCGAAAAAATGTTTTTAAGAAATAAAATTTGAACGCTTTTCTATATGCGTCGTCCGCATCTACGTTATCCATTTGTTAATTAATGACAGATCTCCTTCATAATTTTTTGCAATACAAAATAGTGATAAAGATAAAAGTATTCAGCAAATATCTAATCATAAATCGCACTGGTCTAAAACAAACACTAACAGATTTATTGCAGCGTACATACACAAACTTCACTATCAAATTTTTATTTGTTATATATACAGGGTGTCCTAGAGCACCCTTGACAACGCTCGTGAGCAAGTAGAGCACAGTAAACTGAACAGAAAAGTCCTGTACCATTTTTTTCTATAACGCTTAATAAAGGAGTTATTATTGAATAAAGTCTGGTCAATCAGCGCCGACTTTAGCCGGACGCACGTCAGTGAGCCGCCCGTCTGTTAGTGTGCGTCACCGTAGCGATGGAGCGCTCACGCACACAACCAGGCGCACGGCTAAAGATCGACTCTGATTGGCCAGACTTTACTCAATAAATATAATCTATTGAAGTTTATATTTAAATCGGGCACGAACTTATGCAATCACCTGATATTATTTAGCGTTTTAAATTTTCTAATACAGAACTACTGAATCATTTGAAGTTTGTGGGGCAAATGGATCTTATATAAATATATATTATACTAACTATATACAGGGTGAATCACTAAAGGCTAATATTACAGACTAATGTTACAGGCTAATATTTCTGAAATTGAACAAGATATGAAATTCTTATTTTAAAATCATTAATTTCGCATGTTAACTGCAGTGCAAAGTTCCATTCTTGCGTCGAATGCCTGCTTCGATATCAAACAGTCGTTAGAAAAGTTGTTCCAACTTTTTGATAGATTTACTCGTCAATCACCCATTAGATAAATATCAATAATTGTTGTTTCATCTCATTGTAAAGTTTATCTATGGGTTAAATTGTTATTATCAAAAGATAATTTTACTCTTTAATTTTACTCTTCCAACCATTGTATCAAGATCTCTATTTATACTGATATTTGGGTACTAATCGGTGATTGATGGGTAAATCTACCAAGAAGTTGGAACAACCGGCCCTTAGTGATCCATCTTGTATATATAGACCTCTAACAGCGATGCTAAAGGCTAAAGATAATGCAAAGGCAGCCATTTTCTGGATGGGTAGAATATATAGGTTGGGCGGTAAAATGTTCACATTACAAATTCTATCATATTTATTTAGAATCCAATTTTATCTTTTATCGTATTATTCAACCAGACTGTTAACACTTTTGAAGGGAAAACTGCAATATTTCATATAAAAGTTTTTAATTTATAAATATTTGATGCATATTTAATAACACATATGAAAATATCTAGTTTCTAGTCAAAAATTATATTTCTCTTGACAAAAAAGGCCAGTCCAATATAAAAAAATATATATATAAGAGAAAACGATTGTGTACTCTTATTAAAAAAAAAAAATGGTATTTTTTCCTTTAGATAGAATATTTATTAATCTATTTGTAATATTATTATATTTATATATTTATAATCGCCTATAAAATTAGACAAAAAGATAGAAAATAAAAGATATTATACGTATTATTTAATAAACTTTTACTACTGTTTATTATTATTATGGGTATTTATAATCGCCTATGTATACGATAATTAGATCAGGAAATAAAAAATAAAAAGCATTACAAGTATTACAGACTTACAAATTCATTATACATCCTGTGTTTTCATCAATCACTCTTAATTAAAAACTGTTGTAGAAAGAATTTAATTTATGCAAACATGTCTTCTCGATCAGCCCCGACGCCTTCACCGTCTTCCAAACTCGAGAAGTTGAGAAAATGAGCAGGCCTGTGCACTTCATGATAAAATTCTTTTGGATTCGCTAGTTGTAGCTCGTATTTCATGTTGGGATCATGCCTTACACCCATAAAATTGTAATTCCATGAACCTTGGCTGGGCACCATAAAAAAGCCAAGGAAACGATCGGACAAAAGCATCTGTACCTTTTCGTAATGGCTAGGTAAATAACCCTTCGGATTGTTTCCCTTATCAGTGTTCTGCTTGCCCCACTCAAATCCACTCGGAATCAACTTGTATGCTGTAAGAGAGCAAGAACCGGGTGTGAAAGTGCAAGTGATAACGATAGTCTTTTCACCGTCCCAGATGGCGTGAGTAGATATGTCCTGCGGTGACAGTTGCGGCAGCTCGTTGGGCTGCGTATGTATCCATCCCAACGGTTCCACCTCCTTCAAGTATTGATGATTAGGTAACGTGTTTGGCAGATGAACGGTTCGATGAGTTCCCCATTGTGGTGCCATTACGATGCATCTGATTTCTTTCACCTATTACATATACAAAGCAAAATTCGATCAATTAAGACAAAAGAATCAATATGAAAGTATATATGTATACATGTATGTATATGTATGTATATACATATGTATGTATATACATATACATATGTATGTATATACATATGTATGTATGTATATACATATACATATATATATAATTTTGACACACATATATCTCTCTTTTTAATAAGCATGACATATTTTAAATAGGCAGTCTATCTTTTAAAAAGTAAAAAAAATTAATTTTTTTTTTTGCATGTTCTTAAAGCATTATATACTTCTAGAAAATATACAGTTAAAATTTTATGTTAAAACTCTAAGTATTAATAATATTATGAAGTTTTAAAGTAGCTAGAGCATATACAGGTATAAAAGAAGTCTTTGGAAAATTTCCTTCGCAGTGCCAAAAAACTGAAGAAATTCAGCGTTAGGCAAAGTAATAATTAATGCAATACATAGTTATCATATTATGTATTTTATATATTTCAATGTTTAATAATTAGGCACAGATATAAAAAATCCACTATTATATCAAAGCCATTCAAGTATAAAACTTTATATTCATTTTTTCTAAATTACAATAATCTTTTTTAAATTAGTATGCACGAGATATCCTATGTATCAGTCAATTGACTTAAGTTTTTGCACACTTCCTAATCTAAAAAATTTCGCATTTTTCTAATTTCGGATTGCGTGAGTGACGCAACATTGACATTATTCTTCTTACCGTAATCCGCCAAGATCAGATTCTTCAGCTGCACTTTCATCTTGATCCACTCGTCCGTCAGCGATGGCCATATGTGATGTGATTTGGTAATGGTGGTTTTATCGGGTTTTAATACAACTTTCGTTCTTTCGGTGTTGACGTGTAGAGCCCGTAAAATCAGAATCAATCGTGAGAATGTAAGACGAGATGGTCTTCAAGCAGTCATCGTAAAGATTGAATAGTACCATTTGCGGCTCGGTTGCCTTCAAGATCATATCGCCGAACTTCTCCACCTTGAGACATGCCTGGAACGGTAACTGCAATTCAGATCCTTTAATGACTATATTGGGAAAGTCCAACAAGTGCACTTCTAGCGGATCTAACATTCTTTTTCTGGTAACGATAATCTGCTTTGGCTGTTCCTCCACTGGTAGAGAGCGAATCAGCGCAGCGACTTCCTCGGCGGTCTTCCACTTGGCTAATTGACCGAGACGCTTCTGGCCCGCCCAGACGGAGGTATGAATAATTTTCAGAAACAATTGTCCCGTGCGCGGATTGAAGATGAAAATTGCGCCATTGATTGGCTTTGTCGTCAAGTTGCCCTCAAAGGTTTTGTGAATCGTCACGCGATATACGTTTGTGTCATCAACAAACCATATAATTTAATTGGAGAAGAGCTCACCGTAATTTTGCGAAAAAAGATAAGGTTCAGTGGGTTCAGACGAGTATAGTTGCAACGCTTTGCGTATGCGTTCGCGTAATACGTATAAAGCAGGATTCGCTTTCATAATTTTTGGCATAGCTTGCTGTATGAGTGGCTTGCAGCCAGGAAACCAATTACCATATGCACTGTGCAAATTATATGCCAGGTCGATAGCTATCAGAAGACCGGTGGGCGATGGGTATATCGACATGTTATCTGTCGTATAGTCCAAGAATTTAGCACGAGCGTATCGTTCGATGTCATGTGAGTCATAATCGCCCCATCTCAGTTGAACATCGATCCAATATTTTTGCGTAGTGGTGTTGTCCATCACATCTTTCGAATCAGCAAGGAGTGATGGTCGGGATACGGTCCATTTATAAGCGGAAAACAAAAGGATGTCAGCACATGAGGAGTTCATCTTGTAGGACTTTCGCGGATGTATTGTTGCCTTCTGTACGGTCTCAATTTCCAATGCGTCTAATTCTTGATCAAACACCTGGCAAAGATCCATCACGATAGATTCGTGCACCTTTTGCCACAAATGAACGCGAAATATTTGGATTAAGGATATTTTTAGAGTCGGTATTTTACCGTGCATAAATATTCCTGTCAGATCGAGTTGTACTTGAAAACCAACGTAAACGTTTGCGCGATTAATAGTAAGCGACCACCACAGTGTAAATCGGTTGGGAATTTGATTGAGACCAGAACGTTGCGCATTTGTCAATTTCTTGTATTTCGTGGACTCCTCAAAGCCGAAAGCCTTTTCCCAGAAGAGGTCCTCCCATGTCGGGAAGTAGGCGCCTTTGAAAAGAGTGTGCTCAAGGATGCCTTCGACGCCGCCTAGCGCCTGAATCATATCAGTTCGATAGTTATTTAGGTTCCATAATTTTCCGTCGTGACGCTGATGAGTCCACCAAAACGGATTTTGCTTCAGCACCTGATATTGTTTGAATTCTGTACGAATACGCCAACCCTTGTCATAGGCCAGTGTGTGCCGATCTTTCTGGAATAATGTATTTATCCTAGGGATACCACGATCCCAGCTGTCCTCAAGATCTTCCAAAATAAGCCTGCGATTCTGAGCATTGGCCTCTTGTCGTTTCAGGGCATATTCTGCCCAAACACGTTGAGAATCGATAAATTCTGATTCCCAGGGCTGTATGTAGCGATATAAGTTAGGAATCAATTGATCCTCGTCGTGACTCATACCTGAACGAAAGTGAGTAATGCCTACATCAGTTTGTTTCGACCACCTCAAGTCCGACTGAAGTATCAACACATGATCCATCGACAGCATTCCCAGACCACCCAATTCCTTAAGAGTATAAAAGACGACGGGTGGGAAACGCGACGGCATTTTGGAGTTTAATCCAATCTTGATACGCGTCTGAATCTTGTTCTCACATTTGACCAAAAGATCCAACAACTCTTGCGTATTCACCACGGCTTCTCTAAAATAAGTCATCAGACCAATCAAAGCGGTGTTCCATTTGTTCACGATTTTCGTGAATGTGGTCGAGCCTGAAGCCATTAAAATCTGCCTGACATGATTGTGAAAACGCTGCAAGCTCTCGTCGTCGACACGCAAGAAACATTGCGCGGTTCTTTCCTTCGTGATCTCGTTCTGAAGATTCCAAACGCCGTCTCGGTGCGTAAACTCCTCATGAGTCGTTCTGCATTTGGGCAAAATTCTGCACTCGAAACCGCTCATATTAAAGAGCAAATTGGGATTATCCTTACTATAAACACTAACAAAATTGTTCTCCCACTGGATAGTGGTGGTAGAACGTGGAAGTCGGTTCTTGATATCCCAGAATATGGCGCGACTCAGGTTCACATCGTGCTTCATTAATCTCATACGGGCGTCTCGTGGCCAACACTTTTTATTATTGTAGCCAACAATATTTTCGTTATTTGGATCGGGATGTTCAGTGAGATAACGCTGAATGAAGTCTCTCGCCTCATCAGCGGAAAAGCGCAGAAATAGATGTATCCTATCGACATAACGGTAGTATAATCGAATAGGATGCGCTGTCTCAGAGGCAACATCTTGAAACGTAAGGAAGTCGTTTGGCATTTGCGACGGACCGACCATTTCACTGGCTCGCTGAAGATTCAACACCAGCAGGTCCAACACTAGTCCGTAATATTGGGCGATAAAAGATGCGAATTGCAATCCTCGAATAATGCCATAGCTATTAGTGTGATTCATGTCTTTATAATTGATGACAACATTATTCTTTGCCGTCATATAATCGGCAATGTTATGATCTACTATTAAACGTAACAGCCTGTTGAGTAACGTGAGACCGATCTTTTCGTACAGCTTCTCAAATTTCGATTCTAGCAGCACATCACGCCCTCGCTAACATCCCAAACATCCTGGAGGTTATTGATACCTTGACACCACTTGTAAACAAGGAGCAGCGGTGATTCCGTGTCAGCTGGTTTCACCCACGGTGGAAACAGTCGCCTTTTGTCTGCCTCGTACCACAAATACTGACCTAGGTAGGCATCCTTAATTTTCTCCAATGGCTTCACGTCATACACGGGAATCAAGTGACTGTAAAGATCCATAAATTCGATGCCAACTTCTTTAAAAGCTCTCTGTGTTAGCAAATGTCGCTTGATTCTGGACAATGCCTCGTGTGGATTATCGTATGCTTGTTCTATTAAGCCCAGTTCTTCTCGTTGACTTTGATTCAGCCTAGATTTAACGCTATAAGCCTCCTTCAAGCGTTCCAGGGCTAATATCAACAATTTTGTATCATGTTTGTAAGATAATGGCGGAAAGGGTATTGGCGCGAATCTTCGAGATTCTAGCCAATGAACTGAAGTTGTAAATATGGCTACAGCTTCCTCCGGCGATATATATGGACCATCCTTCAAGTAATTGTGTTGTCGTTCCTGCTCGGCTTTCAAATAGAGACGCGTTAGACGACCAAGGTTCTTTTTACACACGGTTTTGTCCACCGTAGCTCCACGTCGAATTCTCTCTCGATTGTAATGAGCTGTATTCGTCCACCAGTCGGCCTTCATCTTGACATAACGCAGTATCATGTTTTCGATCGGAATCGGCAAACCCGGCACTTTCCACGGAATATTCGCTTTCCAACAGCGCCAAGCTTCGCTCAAATGCTGAAGAATTGTCCGCGCCTTGTTCTGCTTTATTCCCTCAGGCATCATATCAACTATATCATGCATAACAGACGCCCGTAATTCGAGATCAAAGTGTGATTCAACTCGCTGCTTCGTTACAGTCTTCGCTACGCCCTTCGAATGACGGCCCTCGAATTGTTTTGACAATAAGTTACCCAGCCATCTTTCCAATAACGGAGTGATGCCTCTCATAAAGAATAACCAAACGCGCCAGCCGGGTGCCCAAAAGCCACAGCCAGGTCCTTTACCAACTGGTCCGGTGTTAAAACGATAATAAATTAGGTGCTTCAAGTCTTTACACATCCTGATCTGTCGCATCAATTTGTACTTATATCGATACATGCCGGTCAATTGATCAACGTGTGCGAAAATATATTGCAGCCCATCGGCGAGTTGAAAGGCATCCACGTTGTTCAGCCGGTACTGAACGTGAGAATCGATAATGAGTTTAGTTAGGCGAAGAATTTCGCGACACAAATGGAAGGCGTTACCAAAGCGCGATTTCTTCCTCTCTTTTGTTGTAAGCGTTTTGACAGGTTTCAAGTTAAAATTGTAATCCAAATGAAGATAGTTGAGATTCTTCCGATGTATTAGTAGATTCAACATGTTATATCCTTGACGACACACCTGCAGACCGGCTTCTACCCAATCTATTGTCGTTGTCTGAAAGAACTTGGTCGATTTAAAAGAGCGGAACAAGTAACGTTTCTTTTGCGGTTTTGGTGGTCTGTGCTTCAAAGCAGTATTGATATTAGTGTATGTTTTGTATAAAATTAAAGACATAGAAATATATTTTATATATTTTATATATTTTTATTATATTTTTTTATTTTTTTTTATTTGATATATTTTGTACGTCTATATATAAAATATATCGATTTAACACATGCCTTTCTGCCTTTTTTAATAGTGGAATTATCGATATAATGCTATATTCAAGAGAGATATAAAAATGAAATAGCAAGTTAAAAATTATATAGTAACATTATGACATTTTCAAAAATTTTGTTAAAGACGATGTTACACACAAGAGATTATAAGCTAGCATGAGAAAAAGAAAGTGCATCAATGTCAGTGTCGATCCAAGACGCCAAAGTGCCGACATTTGCCAACTTTGTAATAGGTGGCATATCGGGGTAAAGAAATTTATATATCATATTTCCCATTACAATAATAAAAAAGACATTATTTTTCTCGAAGCTTAGAGTACATGTTTTGGTAATTGATGGCAATTTCATTTTGCTAATGACAGAGTGGCAGCTCAGATCGCAACGCATCCTATGGATGTTCTTAGAATACGCATGCAAGTGTCGCGTAATACTTTACGCGATACAGCTTTACAAACGTTTGGCACGAACGGAGTTCGTGGTTTTTATATGGGACTGAGCGCGGGCCTTCTTCGTCAATTGACTTATACCACCAGCAGACTCGGAATTTACAGCACGTTGTTGGATATCGGGGAGTAATGGCAATTATTGCATATCCTGAAAAATTGATCGTAACTCGTAGAGCTAAATCACACTGGATATATCCATGTATAAATTGATTGTGATTTGACGTTCATTGTCTACGTTTTAAATGTCGGCTAAATTCTTTTCTTTCAGACAACATTTTGGCTATTTAAATTATGTAACGATGATTAGTCTCGGGATGATAGCCGGCATAATGGGTTCTTTTATCGGTTCCCCCACGGATTTGATATTGATACGCATGGTAGCTGACATGAATTTGCCAACAGGTTTTATCTTGACTTTACTTTTCACTTACATATTTCTTTCTCGATATGATTTGAGATAATAAAGCGTTTCAAATGCATTATACATTTATAATATGGAAATCAATATTTAGAAAAACGAAAGAATTATAAGAACGTCGTCAATGGCATCTCCGACATATGGAAAACCGAGGGATTTACTGGATTATGGAGAGGAGCGGTGCCGACTATGGGCAGAGCAGCGATTGTCAATGGAGCACAATTAGGTACATATACTAGAGCGAAGGTGATGCTGCAAAACACAGGTTATTAAAATTCGCAATATTATATCTAGAGATATTATACCTATTTTCTATAAATAGAAAAAAATAAAATGTGTTTTTTTCCATAAAAAACAGTCTTTTTATGAAAAAAAACCTCGTCCTTTTTCAAAATTTTGTTTTTTTTTTCAGATATTTAATATCTTTATATTCTTTGATTACTGCAAATTGATTTTTCATTATTTTTAACTTTTTAAATGATAGATTTGAATTAACTATTATTATTTTAAATGTAGCTCGCATTCCAATTGGCTATTTCATGAATGTAAGCATCTTATAAATTAAAAACCAATTTTTTTATTTTTTATTTTATCTTTTTGAAAACAATTTTAATGGATTAATGAGATTTTTGCGGTTAAAATGATATCAAACACGACATAATTCGGATAATTTTCAATTAAATACATAATAAAAATTTTTGTTATGCATTTAATTAAAAATTATCCGAATCATATCGAGTTTGATGTAATTTGCCGCAAAAGAAAAAAAACATGTTTTTTTTCGACTATTTTTTTTCTATTAGAAAAAATGATTTTAATTAGAGATTTAATAATGATCTGCTAATAAATATTTTTAATACGATAGGATACATCCAAAACGGTATACCATTGCAATTTGCCGCTGCCTTGATGTCCAGTATAATTACATGCTTCGCCTCGATTCCGATGGACGTTGCTAAAACTAGGTAAAATGATAAGATTCTAATGCAAAATATATGTGATTTAGATCTTTAAATACATGTTTTTATAGGATTCAAAACTGGAGACAGTCTACGAAACCACCTAATATCATAGCTATGATCGTTAATATTGTTAAGACGGAAGGCTTAATATCGTTATGGAATGGTTTTGTCCCATCTTATTCCAGAGCAGCACCTAATACTATAATTACCATGGTGTGCGCCGATCAACTTCATCAAATGTATTTCACATTTTTCCCGGTGCAATAATAAAGTTTACCTGTGGCTCTGTCAATTATTTTATAAAATTGCGTGCTACAAAATATGATTAAAATAGAACAACAGATAGCAATTTACAATTATTTAATTGAATTAATTATAATATTATTTTAAAATGTATAAAATTTAGTTTGAAATTTTATGTACACGATACATTTACGAATTGCGATATATATGATATAAAAAATACGCAAATTTTAATCTGCACAATTTTTGATTATTACTGGAAATATGTTCTATACAAATACATCAATTGCTCGTTGATAACAAGAGTTAATACCGTATGCGGACCTATTCTGCAGAAAGTCGGCCAGAAACCTTTCCAGAGAGACCCTATCCCCTCGTTTTTTGCTATTGACATCATAACTACGATCATGCCTGGAGGTTTCTCAATGCTCTTCATGTTTTGTATCCTGCGGATATGAAATAATGATAATCTAATAAATTTTTTTTTTTAAGAGAACCAATGTTTTATACAAAAAATGTAAAGCATTAAACTAAATGTGATGACCTGGTCTTCGTGACATCAAAAGGCATGGAATTGAAAGCCGTGAGAAATCCTGATACCATCGATGCACCAAAATGCAAACCTATGCCTTCCTTAACATTTGCTATAAAAGTCATTGGCGAATTATTTTCCGCGAATTATAGAAAGATGTAAATAATGCGTAAAAAATGTCTAAGAACATTTCTGAGATTTTTATAACACTTTTTAGAAGCTTAGATTAAAATATATATTTGATTTATATATTCAAGAAATCAAAGCATTAAAAAAAATACGAATTACAAGATATTAAAAATTGATTAAACATACTTCGTGAGGCTATCATATGCTTCACTTGGCTATAAGTTGCCAGTTGCGAAATGTTAACGACAACAGCCCTTCCTATCGTAGCCATGCTTCCTCTCCAGAGAGTGAACACTCCTTCCTCTCTAGCTATTCTGATGAACGCGTCGATCACATTCTTGTAATTTCTTCGTTGATCTAAACATTAAAAAAACATTAGATTTAATCTGAGCATTAAAAAATTAAATAATTCTCTTGGAAAAGGAATGTTTTCTCTAATATCGATAAAAATTAGTTTGTTTAAAAAGTTATCATTACCTACTGGCAATCTACCATCTGTTGTCATTCTTACAAGAGCAACATCGGCTGGTGTTCCAACAAAAGCTCCTACGGCACCAGCGGTCCCAGCCATAGAGATCAAAGTAATGAAGTTGGGACGACCGTATGTTTGTCTAAAAGCGCATCAATCAGTTTCTTTTTCAAAATTGCAGCCAAAAGATTGACTTTAATCATACTATTTATTTTAATTATGTAGTTGACATAGCAGGTAATAAGTCATCGTAAAGATGTCAGTACGGGATTCCTTTCAGATGTTTCTCTTTTGGACTTTCGCGTTATTTAAATTTTATTATATACCTTTCCTAACATTTTTTTTTTTTTTTTTATTTGATTGCAATGAAATTTTGGTTTACCTCCAAAAATCTTGCAACTGATTGTAAATTCCGAGTCGCACAGTTGTGTATGTGGCTTGTCTCACGAGACCGGCTGTCAAACCGTTGTAAAATGAAATGATGCCTTCTTTGGTGTATGTTGTGCTAATTACGTCCAAAACCGATGCTTTCCCCTTGTGCACTTGCATCCTATTCTTGATCACGTCCATTGGATGAACCACACAAGTTCCCGCCATTCTGAGATAAGAGCAAATATTTAATAAAATATGTTTTTTTATTAATATTTTTTATTAATTTAACAATATTACCCTGAAATTCCACCTAGCAGAAAATTCATCATTGGTGGGATAGGTTGTGTCTTTTTTTCTTTCGGCTCTTGATCTTTTTCCGACATTGTCAATAGCTTTTTATATTGTTGATGAAATAAGTGTATTTATAAATATATTTGATATAAATAATATTTTTCTTCTTTTCAAGATAACTTCAAAATATTTTTCTCTTATTTGAATCTCATCTCAAATTAAAATAAATGTATATTAAAATCTTCATAAAATATTAAATTCTATAAAAAAATTTAACCTGCCACACACATTTTAATAAGATGATGAGTTTTATATTGACAATATGACATTAAAATATCGATTCTTAATCGATATTTTAATATCATATTGTCGATCCTTAATCGATATATATACAGAGTGATTAATACATAAGCTTTAACAAGAATAATATTTATAACTCGAATTCTGCTTGATCAATTATACAATAATAAAATTTATAGGGTGTATGTCAATGCTACGAAAAATTAATTATAATAAAACTATATAACAAACAAAACGTGTAAATGTTTATTTTACTAACAAATTAATTTCTTATTAATTAGTCTAAAGATACATCAATTATTTTAAGGAGTCAGCAGGGTATTCCATAGTTAGTGTATAAACCGATAGAATATCATTTACACGAAGAATCAAGAAATAGTAAATGCACTGACATATTAAAAAATGAGACGTCCCAAAAACAATTTTCGAAAATTTTACCAAAAGACAAAAAAAATACTTATTTTTTGACAAGAAATACGGTAGTACCGGTCTGTATTCTACCTATATGAGACACTCTGTACACCTTATTACATATTATAACTTTAATTATACTTCATATTAATTTAGATATTTTATTAATTAAACTTACACGTGATACAAAACATATTTTCAAAAAATCTGTTCTAGACAACTTCTTTATAATAAAATACTATCACGAATTGATAAATTATTCGCGATATATCTAAAAACTTTGTGTTTGTATCAATTTTTATGTAAGTCCCTCTGCAATTGAAAAATACGGAGGCTTAATGGTGCAACGCGGAAATATTTATTCTAAATAAATGACAATGATCAGATGATGCATATGAATCATGTGATAACTGCCGAAACATAAAATACAAATTATCGCTGTTTATTATGAACAGTGATTATTGCAAACAATATATTTGATTGACTAGTATAGATTTCATGCAAGTACAGTGACGGATTCCATGTTTTCTTTTCGGCCGATCCGCTTTGACAGTTTCTCCGATTTTTTGGTGATATTTAATCCCATTTCCTTCTTACATTCCTTATAAATCACAGAAAAAATTTTTAAAATTATTTATAATTAGATTTGGAATTCCTATGTTCTAAGTGTTCAAACTTACTTCAATAGCTTTAATGATTGGATAAAGTGGTCTCACACCCTTCGATTCTTTTAAAACTTTATTTCCATAAGCTAAAATTTTTTGATTAGCCTTCTCAATTACAGGTTTCATGTTCGTTGCTGCGACTTCAAGAACTTCTTCGCGCTTTTTCTCGATTTGTTTTTCCTCCTATTAATGTCAGACATTATATAATTGCTTTTTTTATTAATACATTTTGCAAAGAAAATACTGTAAGAATTCATTTTAAATATAAAAATAGAAAAGTATTTTATAATATAAATGCAAAGTAACACATATTGAGAGAAAATATTTTAATAATAAAATCTAATATATATAAAAAGAAAAAAATAATTATACTTGGAAATTTAATTTAGCATATGGCATGCAAAATATAATATTTAAAATTTTTTATTTATGTTAATTACGTGTGTTAAAAAGAAATATCTTAATTATAATTATTATTATTATCATCAAATTGATTTTCTTACAACAATTTTCTGCAACTCAATTCCATAGTCTAATTTTTGTTGCCATTGTCGCTTTCGTTCTTCCAAATTCATTTGCTCATCATATTCGTTTTTCTTAAACCTTTGCATCATCTCCCAAATTTTTAGATCTTTCTCCTCTTGTTTTTGCTTTGTTCTTACAGCCGCATCACGAAGCTTATATTCTTCCATAAGAGCACGCATTGTTTCTTCTCGTTCTTTGTGCGCTTTCTGCTTTTCTGCTTCGGCCGTGTCTTTCTCTTCTATAGCTTTTTTCAAGATTTCTTGTTCTTTAATCTCGCGAATTTTTTCGATTGGCTCATGTTTTTCCGCTGAAGAAGAATTATTAATGAACAATTATTAATTATTAATTATTAATCAATTATTAATCAGTATTTAAATCAATTATTAGTCACTTATCATGGATTTAATTTATTTTAATTTTGCATTATACTATCGTAATCCGACCAATTTCTTGATATTAAACAATAGAAGGTAGAGCAGAAAAGAATAGAAAAGAAAAAATTAAGAAAATCACAACAGTAGAACATAAAATATTAAAATGTGGAAAGTAGCACCAGGACAATCAGATTGAGAAATTAAGTAACTAACAAAAGAATATTAAAATACAAAACAAAAGACATGACAAATAAAAGGAGGACCATGGCCAAGTTTTTGGAAGCTGAGTAAACAGCTGACAAAATGGACTAAAGAAGCACGGTACGTGCTCCAGTCAGGATTACCATACTCCTCCCAATTTAATTAATTATTATTTAAGTTATCGTACGTATTGCACCCGATCGTTGTAACAGCGAACCGTTACAAGTGTACAAACTGACGATAAATATATTCATATAAATATATTCATTTTTTATGAAAATGTTTTACTCCGGGAGTGTTTTACTTAGAGTGTGGATCCTAATCCTTTGGACGTACAAACCCCTTCCTTAGCGGATAGGGGCACAACAATACACATACACACATAAGAAGCACAAAATTTATGTTTTAGAAAATATTGTCTGACCTATAATTTGTGCTTTACGCGTTTTCTCTTTTCTTTCTGTCAGCATTACTGATTTATGGATTTTCTGTATTTGATCTTTAGCTTTTTGGTAGACCTCCAACGCTCGATCCTCAAATTCTTCGTTGCGCTTCAATTCTAATTCAAATCGTTTCTTTTCCTCTATCGCTTCCTTGAAAAATTGCTGGAGTCTTTTCTTTTTGTTTAATATCTATAAACAACATATACAATTATATATATTAGATCTTTTTTGGATAAAATGTGTTTATAGCAATATATCAATATATACGTCTTGCATTTCTTTCTCTTGTATGAGTTGCATATTTTGGATTATATCTCTTTGAGTCTGTTTTTCAGCTTCCAGTTCTTCCATTGCTTTTAATTTATTGCCTCGTTCGTTTTCTTCAATCCTGATTTATAATTGATGTAATAATACGTGACGCATATGAATCATATTCTTATACATTTTTATATTAATATCATATTATTAATCATCAATTAAATATCAATTTTTACTGTTTTTTCAATTCCATATTGTAATTCTCTGTTTTTCTCGTTCGCTCCTTTTCTTCCTGCCTCTTTTGCTCCTCATATTTCGCGACGTTCGTCTTAATCGAATTAGTATATTCTATATCTTGTTCTTTATCCATCGTCCTAATAGTTTTCTGCAACGCTACTTGGGCCTCCAGTTCTCTGAGACACTGATGAGATCATGGATAGAGCAGAATTTTGAGTTTGATTAATGGTGAGAAATTACATGCTTAGGAATTATGTGAATATTTGTTTCGCGAGAAAGTACCTCGGAGGCGAAGAGAGCGCGATTAATCCGCCGGCACAAAGGCTTTTTTTGCTGAAGCAATTTTCTTGCTTGCTTTACCACTTCTGCACGCTCTGTCGCTTTTTTTTCCGCCATTTCCTTTACGAACATCTTCCTTTCTTCCTCAGCCTTTTGTCTTTTTAACAATAACTCTTCTCTTTGTTTTGCCTTAATATTCTGTTAACAAATCATTTTTGTTTGAGCAATGTTATATATATAATAAATATAGCAAGGATTCGAAAAATATATAATACTTTATCTCCATATTTTTAAGGTACACTCCGTTTGACGCTATATTTTCGCTTTGAAGATTCTTCGCTATTCTTTCCATCAACCTCTTTGAAACTAGCGCAAAAGGAGCTCACCTCAAGATATACAGGGTGTAACTAAACAAACGCATATGGACAACACTATCAGATACAGAACAACAATTCAAATCGAAAAGTCCTGAACCATTTTTTGATCTGAGCTTTCTTTTCGTTGTTATGTGATGTTAAAGTTAGCTAATCAGCGCCTGTCTATACACCAGAAAGCCGTCTCGCTACTCCGACCCCCGTCGTACCTTTACTGTTTTTCGTTGTAGACAGGCGCTGATTAGTTAACTTTAACATCATATAACAACGAAAAGAAAGCTCAGATCAAAAAATGGTTCAGGACTTTTCGATTTGAATTGTTGTTCTGTATCTGATAGTATTGTCCATATGCGTTTGTTTAGTTACACCCAGTATATTTCAAATTTTTATGATATTAAATACTTTTTTATTTGATTGTAACATATTGTGTTTTGAAAATATATCAAACGTACTTCTATTTTAGTGTCCCACGTTTTACTTTTTTCATAGGTCGCTTTTTTTAGTGCTGCTATTTTTGCAGCTTCTTTTTCTTGTTGTACCATTATTCTGTCCTCTTCTGTAGTATAATCCACAAAACGTTGAAAAGCGCCCTTTGTCATTATTAACGCCCGAGTTCTTTCAGATGCCTATAAAAAAGCGCAATTTTTCGTAAAATAAAGCACAGCAAATTTAATCTGAGCTCTAGAATCTCTAGCATTTGGGTAATACAGAAATATACTAAATTCAGAAATACTTACTCTGATATTTTCGATTGTTTGCCCGCGTTTCAAAAGATATGTCGTTCGCATTCCCGGATGATGTATTTTTTTCTGCACCATTGTGGAAGGAAAGAATTATATAATTGGTACAAATAAAACAAAGTGTGTGTTTCTATCAATATGAATAGCTTGAGCACTGCAGAGGAACTGTCAGAAACTGTAGCTTAACGAATATGCGTGAACTATATTCGCACAGCACGAATCGTTGACATAGAAACCAAATAAAAGCGATCAATGCGCTTCATATATGAAATTAAAAAAAAACTAGAAAGGATTTAGTTTGTCATTCCAAATATATAAAAAATGTGATAAAATTTTTATTTTTTTTAAAGAAAGAAAAATATTTTCTAGAAAAAAATTTACTTATAAGTTACTTGTATATTATTCGCAAGAAAAGGAAATATGAAATAATTATATATTGTGATAAAGTTAATTTATTTAATTTCAATAATTCTTTATATGCTTTTTCAAAAAGATATACTAAATTTTTCATTATACAGGGTGCGGCATTTATAGTGACGCGGGCATATTTTTCGGACATTTCTGGACCATTTTACATCATTTATCTCAAAAACCCTACGTGATGGGCAATTTCTGTGGCCAGATTCGTGTTCAGCGCACAAAATTACAAAGGAAACCACTTATAAATCTCAAACAACTTTTAACATCCTAAATTCGCAGGCCTGTGTTACCATTATTTTTTGGCTCTTCGACGTAATACAGTCTCGTTAGTCATTCGGGCCATCCGTGGTATTTTGAATATATACGCCTGTACAGCCACATCTCAAATGCTTTGAGGCGCCTCATTTGTGTTATCTATAATGTTGTTACGTCCTGGTGACTCCACGATTCCTTCCTTCAAATTAAAGATAGTTGTTGCGCCCTTCCGTCGACTCATCCTTCCTCGAGTCTGGACGTAACAATGTCCATGTTTCAGTTCCATATAGAAGAATGAATAATATATAATTTTGCAATTCTCCACCTGAGCTGTAAGTTTATTTCATTAGTGCACAGGAATTTGCGCATTTTGTTAAAGGCATTCTTTGCCATTTCTATCCTTGTTGTCTACTTGTTCAATGTCGGTGCTATTTATTCGGATTTGGATTGGTATGTACCGTCTTTATTGTTATAGCAAACAACAGAAAACATTTGGAACATTTGTTACAATAAAACACTGACAATGATACTGTAAAGTAAATAAATTAATAAATTGTACTCTAAATTCTTTGTATTTAAATCTTTGTATCTAAAAATTTGTTTTGATACTTAAAATTTTCAAGTACGATATCTTGAAAAATATCCACTCTCAAATAAAATAAAATAAAATAAAACACGCGGTTGTGAATAGAATCAAAAGACCTTTGAAATGATGTGCCACTTGACCCCTATTACCATTTAAGACTTTTGAAAGAGTAGCTATCCCGATGAAGGGAAGCTTCATCGTACTTATTTAATCTATTGTACGGAATTTATCGTACTTATACGTCCCCCTCGAAAACAAAATTGACCTCTTTTGACATTTTTTGCAAAAATTAGTCGGTCACAAAATAAACAGGATGGAAACTTATCAAATGTGTGAACACTGTATATTAAATTTATTAAAATTATTAGATTTAAATTTTCTCTCATATTCCCTTTAGAGAAATCTCCGTTGTTTTTTAAATTCATAAATTTTATGTATTTCACAAGGTAGAGAAATTAAAATTTCTTGAAAAAATTGTTGCTTTTATTTCGTTCCTTTAAAAAAAAAAAAATGAGACAAGAGTGACAAAATTTTTGAGCAATTTTCTAAGCTCGAAATACATTAAATGTATGTTTCAGAAAAATCGGAAAGTGGATCTGTATTAAGCATTTACTAAAGACTTGTAAACATTTCAATTTTTATTAAGACTATGGTCCGATTCGAGATTCCGAATTTATATTACGCCAAGCCATTCTATCATAACTATGAGCTTGGCCGTGCTTTGTTTACAAAAACAAAGCGCGGCCGGGCTCGCTTCCGAGAATCTCCTTCCTCTCTCAAGACGTATAGATTTATAGATGATGACATTTTTCAAAATAGTTCTCCAATATCATCTCGATTGTCACGCGAGGATCAGTCTGAATTTGTCGCGATTCTTGCATATACAAACGCGTTACTCTCGTAATAATACTAGTAAGAGTGAGAAATCAATTATAATTCTAATAAATATTGTAACGCATTTGTTAATATCCAATGATAAAAATTGCTATCTGATATCCGCGTTTGATATTTGATATAGACATATACGTAGATATTTAATAGAAATTAGCGCTCAAATTATTCAAATTATGTCAGCCATATTTGATTCGCGTAATAAAAACGCGGAACTTTGGAATCGGATCGGTCCCCCCTTATAATGGAATCGGAACTCGAGGTATTCAGTTGTCTCTGCGCTCGTTTATAGTGCAATCATGCTGGGATCATTATCGGAATGCTTGTGGTATAAATATAATCAAGTATCGTGAGTAATATGTGAGAAACGTAATCGATTAATCGTCGTGATTAATATATGCTACGGTGGCTAATATAGTCGTAATTCGATATGTTAAAGATAAAATAAATATTAATCACATTTATGTATCATGCGTAAAGCATATATCGTGAACGTGATAATTCCATCAAGTGACCTCTGAATGTGATTGTAGCTCCAAGTATTATTAACGTAAATATTAAACAAAAATTATCGAGAATAAATATCATCTCTGCAAATAAACGTATATAATATCGAAAGTGCTGAGAAAAATAACGGGTGATTGTTGCAAATATCATATATTGCGCGGAAATGTACGATAACTCCATCCAGCAAATTTGATGCGTATTTTCAAGCAGATTTTTCAAGCATCATAATTTTTTCGAGCTGATTTATTTTTCAAGTTTCTGTTTAAAATACATAAAATATTTGAGTTTAAACGAATCCCTGAAATTTGGTCTTTATTTACATTATATATTAAACATACATATACAGGGTTGTTTCACAAAAACTTTGTTGAAGTATTTCAGGGGAAACACCCTGTATATTACATTATATCATTCGTCGATTACCATACGAAGACCTATTTTTCTTCTCGACAGACATTTCTGCAGTTACCGACATTATCGACAACGGCGCGCGCATAGTTTCGTCGACGCGACGCAAGATGACGGCGAAGCGTGGCCGTGCACCTGTAGTGACAGCACGTGCTATAGCTGAGTGGCGGTTTGCTTATCGGAAAAGTGAGTATAATATCGGAGTGCTGAGTGTTTCCGCTCTTTCCGGAGCGTCCGATGTGACTGGCGTCCCCGGTGATCACCTGGTGTACGTCGAGATTGGCAAATTACGGAGACGGACGAGACGCCTGTTTACGCGACGCCAGCACGTGAGTCGCCGAGACGATCTACCATAACAGGCCTTCGGGATCGGCACTTAACCTTGACTGCCTCTCGCGATGGTCGATAAATCGGTCGTCGTCGGCTGTTGTGCTTTACGCGAGACGTTTTAGGGCGAATTCGGCCGCGCGATTTCGCGAAACAATGGCGAGGATGGAATATCGGACGTCGATTCGCGATCCCCGTGATGCTAACCTTAATCTCACCACGAGACGATCCGTCTCGATGAAATAACGAAGTGTTGGTCGCGTAACGTACGTATATGGGGCGATCGTGGCGACTAGGATTATCATTACGACGATCTCGAGTGTATTTTAGCAACATTAATGCCATAACTTTTACGGGGTATTGCGATAATTTTCGTTTCGGGCGACTCGGTCGGTTTGTTTTGCCTCGTGTGGCGCGTTTTCGAGGTTACGCGCGCAAATTTCGACGCGCGCGCAATCGCGCATTTTTGTACGTCGAAGGTCGTTTAAGGCCATCGCACGTGAAAAAATTTTAGACGTAACCGTAAGGCTGTAAGCAAATTAACCAATCACAGTTAAACATTCTTATTACGTTGTTAGAATGCTTGATTGTGATTGGTTGATTTGCTTACGGCCTTACGATTACGATTAAAACTTTTTCACGTGCAATGGCCTTTATTACTGATCGTGTGAGAAATCGAGACATATCAATAGTTAAATCGTGTCAAATATTTATACGTTCGAATCGTGCACTCGAGAATCGCATTAAAGGGAATCCGATAGAGGAGGTTAAGAGCGTTTAACCTTTACATTTCTGTGCCGTCCTGGAGTTCGTAAATAGTTATTGCAATCAGACGAACGAGAGTGTAATCGCGTGTTGTAAAATATCAGATTGAATCACGAGATATTTCAAAACTTCCGTTTTGATACGACCTGGATTGCAATCGACTGCCATATCACACGGAAGTTTCAAATTTCACGATCACATTTCAGATTCCGACTCGCGATTACGATCTGGGATTCGAGTTGTAGAGCCTTTTTCCACGCATATATTACACATATTTATAAATTGTATGTATTACTCGAGGCATAGAAACTAAAATTTCTCGAAAAAATTGTTCCATCCCATTTCTTTTAAATAAAAAATGAGACAAGGATGACTAAATTTTTGAACGGATTTGTAGGCTCTGAAATACATATATTAAATGTATGTTTCAGAAAAATCGGAATTCGGAAAATTCGGAAATTTATATGCAGATACACATTTTTTTAAACAGTATTTATTTCACAATATAATTTTAAATAATATATAAAACTTAACGTATAATTTATATAATGAGGAATATATTCCCAAATTATTTTATGGTTTGTACAATTTTTCGCATTGAGACATCTCTCTCCATGTGTTTTCAAATCATTAAATATTATTCGGCTACTTTTACGATAATTCAATGTAAATACAATAAAAATATATTGGGTATCGTTTTCGACACGATTACTTTTATGAATGTGTCGCCTAATTTGTACAAAAATGTAGAATCATCACCTGCGAATTAATTGACGTAACACGACGCTGTCCGATTAAACTTTCGATGTCCGCGGCAAAATTTGTAACTTGATATTTTCACGGTCATAGCATTTCGAGCAAACGCCTTGTTTTCAAATTTTGTATGTCGGCATCGAAACATTTATACGTAAATTTTGTGAGTCGTAGCTAATGAAGCGTGCCGTGAAACAATGCATGACATTCTGTCCGATCGAACCCTTTCGCGCCGGGAAACTATTTTTACCGCGACATTTATTGTCGTAACGGAATGCAGCGCGCGGGCGCGCTGAAGCGAGATAAACGTGGAATTAAGAATTACTAAATGCAATGTATCTAAAGCATATGAAAGTGGAGCGTGTGGGACGGTAGAACCTTCGCATTCAGCGCATTTTCGCATTTGTAACATGTCGCAAAAAATTAAAGAAAAAAAAAACCACATTTTCTTTTATTAAGAAATCCGCGTAATTTCATCGTGATAAGTATGCATTTGAAGGCAAAGATTGAAATGTCGCGAAATTTTTACGCGGCACGCAATTATTAGCGCGGAATATCACAGTAGATAAGCTAATACACTATAATTTCCAATTAATATTTTCTACAGAAACGATTAATGCACATGATATGTGTGTTTAGGTACGAGCAGTCGGCAGGAAAGGAATGAGCTGCACGGATTCCCGAAAGCATTAGGGTGAGTGTATTTCTGAATATTTGCTTAATTTTTTTCTTCAATTTTTTTATCGCATTGATTCTATGAAACAACCGCACACACACACACACACACTTGAAGCGCGTGCGTATGAATTTTCTCGAAAAACTATGGAATATAAATACCGTTTCTTCTACGCTTATTCAAAAATTTATTTCCTCGACTGCATTAATCGTAAAAATTTTGATCATTCTTGATAGAAACTATAGGTTCTTGACTTGAAAGTTAACAACTCTCGTATGAAATATTTATAAATTTTATCCGTTTAAATATCTTTAAGAAGCTGACATATTTCGCACATTTAAATAATTTATGTTAATATGATATGGATTAACATAAATAGTATAATCTTTTTACATACATTGCGTGAATATTAATAAAAACTATATACGCACGAGAGTATATTATTTGAGAGAAATGAAACATATTCTTTTTTATGCAGAGTTTCAAATTGATCTCAATTTATATCATTGGGTGGGCAGTACGAAATCATGCAGATACGCATTATGCTGATACGAAACATGTTTATTAAAAATCTAGTATCATTCTCTACGCCTACTACAGTAAATATCACAGGTACACGTTTCTCTATCACAAGATTCTCCGCTCGGTCATTTTTACATATAATAATCCGCACCGCGCTTGATTGAATCCGGACGCGTGCCTTTCGGAATCACCGAAATCATCGCCTCGAGAGATCATTCGTCGTCGTTGTCCCTTATATCCGATTTCTTGACCGGTGGAGAGACTCCATACAACAACGTTATATCGGCGAGAAAATAAAAAAAGAAAAACATCCTCGATAAAAGTATGAAATAAACAATAGAAAATATCTAACTGTCGAGTAAATTAAAGCTTCAGCCGCGCTCGGCCCCGAAAGAAGACTACGTATCAAGATCCCAATGCTTCCTGACTCTTGCGGAATGTTATTGTGAATATGTTTGCGGCGACGATGTCAGAATGACGGAGAACATGACGCCCGCTGAGTATCTTTTGAGCAAATGGAAATCCTCGAGTCTAAGCGCCTGTCTTCGTCTGTCGCACGTGGGTAGACTTCTTCCTCCTCCTCTTCCCTCGCGATGTTCCCAGTCTCTCGCGGCGTTCATTCCGTTCAAATCACAAACGAAATTGCAAGATCGGCGTCGGTCCTCCGTGATCCTTCGGATTCGGAGGAAACATCCTTTCGCCGATTTCGATACTCGGCCGATTGGCCGGATAGAAATTTACCACGGTCGCCAGATGGGCTCGTTCGGTTTGGCCACCTGCAGGAGACCCTGGTGGCTCTGGGAGACGGTGTCGATATCGGTTCGTACCGGGGATGGTTGGCTGGATGCTGGCGTCAGCGGCATCGAGTACTCGTCGGAACTGAGTTCGCTGGAGGGCGACGGCGATGATTGTGGCGCGGTCACGTGGATGGTCAAAGGGCCGGTCTTGTCCATGGAGTTGAGCTTGTGGCCGAGATGCGTCATCAGTTTGGTGCCGAGGGCGACGTCGACGCCGGGGGTAGCGGCCAGGCAGCGGCTGACCTCGTTCGCGCAATGCGTGTAGCCGGCGCGAAAGCGGTCGGCGTCAATCACCGGATTTGCTGAGAGACGCTGCTGACGTTGGAGCTTGTGCAGATGACGCACCGTCAGCTCCAGGATATCCGCCTTCTCCAGCTTCGCCACGTTCTCGCCATCACCAGCCAGCGCGGTCACCATCAGATCCTTTAGTTCATCCAAGCAACGGTTGATGCGCGCTCGACGTTTGCGCTCGAGCATCGGTTTCATCACCTGAGAATCGAAATGAACGAATCGCTATAGTTGACGGGTTACGGGTAATGAAATTTTCGAAATAAAGATATCGTTTTACACGCGGAAAGAGATTTACAAAAGTTAATCGTCGATTTATTTGTTAAACGAAATAAAGAAATTATTAACTGATTCGAAATTTACACAGCGCGATTAGATCGATAACGTTAGAATGTCAAGATGACACTTACCTTTCGATACTGATATGTCCTAGAGATCGGCTGCTCCTGCCCATCGGTCATGATAATCTGCTCGTGCACCTGCATGATTAATCCTTTTTGGAGCGGGCTCTTGCGACACAATCAAAACTTCACTCGATAACTGATACTGATTTATCGCGAACGCGACCTCGTCGTGTTATCACACCGGTTTGTCAAACTTTGTTCGTCGCCTGCTATTGCGAGTCACTTACGGTTGGCGGAAGGAAACGTGCGGACAACACGTAAGCCTTCAGCTCGACCTTCGAGTGAACACGAACAGAGCGTGATTGTAGTCGCGGTCGGGCGAGGCTGCGACTTATATAGGCATGGGGCCCCGTGTGGACGGGGCGAGGGGACGATGTGGGCCGCATGGTGGGGAGCAAGCCTTCCGTGGGAACTGTCCGTAGAGGTTGGTTCCCAAGCAAGCACACCACCTGTAAGCGGCAGCTGCCAGACACGCGCCCACACCAAGCCATCGTCACCGTTCCTGCGTCCTTGTTGCACCTAGCCGTGGCGCGGAGTCGATGCTCTCTACCTCCTCGGCTAATCGTCGACGAGTGGTCGTGCCATGGTATGCATGGCTCGTAATCACTCTCTTTCTCTCTCTCTCTCTTTCTCTCTCTATCCTTTACTTCTCTCTCGTTCCCTCCGCTATTCTATCCTCTCTGTTTCTCTCTGTCGTTCATTGGCGCTTATTTCCACGAGCGCTCATACGGAAGGACTAGATCTCGACTAACTTCTTCGTTTCTTCTCTCCTTGTCTCGGGGCAAAATAGATGAGCTGTCCTCGTCCATCTGTAAGGTACAGCTTCTTCTATCATAGTCGCAGCTTCCACGCTCGTGCTGGATCTTCTTATCGAGAATCTACGCCTTTTTCTTCTTCCTTTCCCTTCCCTCGTCGTTTCTTTTCTCTCTTTCTCTCTGTTTCGCTCCTCGCTTTCTGGTTCTCCCGCTTCGCCGAACGAGAAGCGTGCTGGGCACAAGTCCGGCGCAACTCTGGATCGTGATTGCAATCTCACCGGCTACACGGTGTTGAATCGTGTGCCGTGTGCCCATGTATTATATATACGTATTCCTGGACGCCGGGATATGTCGCGACTATCGGTGGCGCGATTGATCGATCATTTTACGCGAATTAACGCGGAAAAGGAAGTCGCGGATGAAGCTCGATAAAGCTCGTCGCTGTAAAGGGCCGTATAACAAATTGATCGTTAAGACGGTCGCGCAACAGAGCGATTAATTAATTTTGCTCCGGCGGCGATCTTTTGTCTTCCTTTCCGAGTAGTAGGCGCGTTTCTGCGAATATCGCGTTACGACAGCGAGTGGATGGGCTTAGAAAATAAATTTTAATATAATGATTTGCTTGATAACTTGCTTATAAAATAAACTCGCACACTCTATTCTACTAACTATTACATGGTTGCTGCACTGAGAAAAAAAAAGTTGTTAACTTGACTAAATGCGTTCAACTAATTATTATTTCTTTAATTGAAATATTTAAGTATTTAAATTAAATACGACATATTAAATCTAACATGACGTATTTGACTTAAGTACTTAAATATTTAATTAAAAAAAATGATAATTAGTTGAACGCATTTAGTCAAGTTAACAACTTTTTTTTCTCAGTGTGGGAAACCATTACTTTTATGCGCTCGTATAATTATTCTAGAATGTAATTGTTTAAAACTGATTCACATAAAGGAGAGGAGGACCTATTTATTTTCCGTTAATATGACGATTTAATATTGCATGCACTATAAACTTATTCAATTATTAGAAGCGAGATTGAGAGAAAGATATATTATTTTGATATTAATTTTGATTGAATTTAATTAGGATATTAATTAATACTAAGACAATTAGAACAAGAATGGAATAAATAAATAAAAATTGTAACTCTAAAATTTTTTTGGGCGGTATCTTACTTTATTAAATATGTAATTGACGTCGGGAATATTATGCTTACAAAGTAATTTTAATAGCAAAAGATAGTTTATATATACGATTTTAATTACAAGAATAAACATATGAAAAATTACAAATCACTTTCTTCGCGTTTTCGCCTATATTATTATTACTGTTCGGGATTTTCTGGATGTTTCAGCAGTTCCTCGATTAGGTATAATTATCGGGTACTTTGTTGATAATTACAAGGAACTAAGGAGTAAAAAATCTTTTGGCGGATATTTAAAACATGATCGTCGCAGGAAGTGCGAGATGCTTTCATTACGCCTTGTTCGCGTAACCTATCGTCAGCCGGCAAAAATTGGCCGAAAGTGAGATCTTCGTTGGACGCGATTTTAATTTTGCTCGTAAAATCGTCCTCCCGGCTTTGGATAGTCATCGCGCGAAACGAGTATCTCGGACGCGCTCGTGCACGTTTCTCCCATGCACTTTAAGATACTAATTTCGGCGAGGGCATTGGCTGAATTATATCCTACACAGCCGTTCCTTCTCCTCCTCTTTCACCTCATCTTCTGCCCTTACTATATTTCGTGTGTCTCTTCCCCTCGCTAGTCGGACTCTTTCTCTTTTTTCCGCTCTTCATCCGCTTGCTTTTTCCTCTACGTCCTCTGTCCTCCTGTACTACTTCTCTTATTTTGCGATCCGAGCCGGATACTTAAACGTCGTTCGCACCGAATAATTACGCACGCTCGTTTTGATCCTCCGTCTCCTTCTCGTTCTCCTGCGATCCCTACGGCACCTTCTCTTCTACTTACTCGTCCACACTGCGTTATTCTGCTCTTTTTCTTCGTTACTTACATCTCTTTTTGCTACCGACTCTTTTACCAGACTTCCTGCCCCGTCTCTCTCTCTCTCTCCCTCTCTTTCTCTCAATCTTCTACACATTTTCTTTTTCCTATTTTATTTTCTCCCGAGATACCCTTCTTCGTGTATCAGCCAATTGCATGTGTCGTTAAGTGTACTTCGATAGCATCTGATGCGATTGCAAGATAATGCTGCTCGTAATTCATTTTCTGTCTCGCTCTTGCAACATTGATCGAATCTTTCCGTCCCCGCGCGATCTCGTGGGACCTAATTAGCGTGATGTTGCGGGGACTTGACTGTCTGAGACGTTATATGATGTAGATGTAACCACGAAAGCCAAGCGTGTTCAGTGAAAGCGGACCAAATATGATTTCTGAGAAATGGCAGATTACACATGAGAATTTCCAATCTCTTTCCTTGGATTTTCTTTTTGTAATCTTTACTTGCATCGTCTTGCGAAGAAATTAGATTCGCTGTAAAATGTTACTGCTTTAAAAAAAAAAATATTAATGTAATTATTGCAATATTTGAAGCTTAAAAACTTTATTTTAAATAATTATATATATTGTGATATTAAAAGATATAAATTTACATAATACACATACAAATATTTATATACATATTTGTTAAAATAATTTATTAACTAAAATAAAAGAAAAACAAAATAAAATTCTAAAGATATCAAAAACTATTTAAACATTTAAATACATTTCTGCATATGTTTGTATTCGAATATCTAAACATTGTATATCGTTATAGAAAACATGGTGCAAACGCATCGTTATACAAAGTTACGTCGAAACAGATAGCATGTTGTAATCGAAAGTTTCGCTTAATATCTCGTTGCTATAATGCTCGCACGTTTACCGAAATGTACTTTCTACACGTACAACTGCTATTACATCACTTATCGAGATTGAAAACGGCGAAATTTAATAGCTTCCAGATTCCATCACGAAATTTTGATTTTTTATATCTTTTGACAAAATTTTTTGAATTGACAAATTCAAAAAATGAAGAACTCTATAATACAGTTATGCGCGTATTAAACATAGGAAACCATTTTGTTATAAAATTTACTAAGACATTATTTTGTTATAGAATTTACAATCGTATTATATTTAAAAACGTTTTAAGATTTTCGGAAAAGTAACGGGATATCGGGGATTATCTGATATAAAGATGATCTGATGTGTATATATGATATAGTCTTAAAAATTATCTAGTTTTGACAGCACTGCATTAATTAATTACAATTAAATTAAAATTAATTCTTATTAATTACAATAAATTGAAATTAATTAATTTTAATTAAACAACAATTTATTTACTTAATATGCTTTTTATATCATTGTTATATCACAATTACATACACACATATATGTATACATACTTCAATATTTTGATTCATCCTAAATTTTCGAAAATTTATGACATATTATATTTGATATTCATTTGAGTTTCCGCGATAATATTTAATTTCGTCAAATTATCTGTCATTTTTAGCCTATCAGATGTGTCCGATTAAAATTTGCACAGATTTTTACGTTATTGCTATAATTATATGACAGAGAATTAAAGTGAGAATTTAAAGAACAATCTTAATATAATGGTATTCACCCAATCGATTAGTGAGCATCGAGCGCATACATGAATGCATGTTTCGAATGTGTCGACGAACAATATAGAATTGATTTTGTATCACACGCTCGGCGCTCTTCGCACGTGCTCGCACTGCAGCACGTGGCATGCTAGTTACAACGCGATAAACGGAAGGAAGAAAACGTTACAATCGATTTGAAATTGGTGAAAATAGATCAGACGAGCATCTCAGAGAATAAGAGAAATTTTATACACAATAACATCGAAATGAAAACAGAATACTGCTTAATATTATGTATTTTATAATTCAAACAATCTATTTTTATCCGCAGAAACAATTAATTTATTGCAAGTTATTTTTTTAACTGTACAATCTTTTCCAAGGAAAAGAAGAGTATTTTTAGTATCTTAGAATCTAGTGACACACTGTTTTTAAAAATGTCCCATGATTATTTCGAACTTTGACTTTCGCGAAGCAAATCGCATTGAAAAATGTTTATGAAGCACTAGTTGACGTTAAAGCGAGTTTCGTTCTTACATATGTTAATCGCGACCGATAATAGCGTTTCGTAGTAAAGTCGCGCGACAGCAGCGGAATCGATGATTAGCGCACGTGACGCAATGGCGTTCCCCAACAAAGTTCTCGTCGTTGCAGCAATGTCGAGAGCCGACACAGATGCGGCGGTATGAATTTTCTCACACTCTTCACAGTCGCGAGGTTTTTACTTTCCCAGGTTCTCTCTCCGGTAACGTGGTAATGCACACACGCGTGCGGGGTCGTGCGATCGCGTGCCCGTCTCGGAGACAGAGAGAAGGAAAGAGAGAGAAAGACTGATTATAGTAAGTGCATCAGCTGTCCGGGAACATATGTCACGAGTCGTTTGGCTCGTGCCAATGAAATCGTGATCTTCCACTACGAGCTTTACCCCCCCTGTTGTATCCCCGGGATATCAACCACCCTTCGTAATGTCCGTTCGCACGCGTCGACTCGCACGCGTGTAAAAATACTTCGAAAAAGCCGAAAGTGTATATAAGGATCAACGCCGTAGACAGGATATTCGCAATAATTAAGGTAATCGTGAGAACGTTCCTATTTGTCCCCAATGTTGGTTCCATTTCGGTGCCCCTGGCGAGAAATAACAAGGGCTTGTTTCGAATGACGTACGGCACGTACGAAGTAGTAAATAATCGAATTAGTCATCTTTGAATGTCCGGTATAATTTTCATAAATTGATGTGTGATTAATAGATTTTACGTTTCAAAAATTTACTTATTTTGATAGATATCATTATTACAGAAAAATCGTTTATCTCTTACTCCTCTAATAATTTTTTTTATTTGTATAAAAATATATAAATATAATTAGTAAAATTAATATAAATTCAAGAAATTAGATTAATTTTGATACTTGCCGCTACTCTTATAATTAATGTGGCAATGTACCGTAAGTTATGGTATATCTAAAGCGCGATCTTGGAAAACTACAATACGCGGCTGACCTGAATTATCGTGAGAAAAGCCGATCGAGAAGCGACTCGTACCTCGTACGATGAGTTTTCGAACACGCTTCGTCTGAATGGAGTCGTACTTCATCGTGTGCGCGCATTTAACACTGCTCGCGACATAACATGAACGACCCCCTGACCTACTGCGCGAGTAAAGCAATCGTGAAGAGGCGTAAGAAGCAGCCGCGCAGTGGCAAGAAGGAGAAGAAGAAACGAGAAGAACCGAGTGAGAAACATTCTCACGGAATGTCGGGGTTCACCTGGCCCCCTAACGTGTGTGCACATCGAGCTGCTGCCGCGCACTTTGCCCTATTTAAATGACCTTTCCGCCACCCCATTTCTTTTCTCTTCTTTTTTTTTTCAACAGCTCTGCGTGGCACGTGCTTACAATGCACACAAGGCACACGCCGGCGTTACTTCCGTATGCGGGGCCTTTTACGACTTCCCGACAATATCCGGTAGAACCTGAATCCGGTCGGTCGGCTTCCCGTAACCTTCGACCTATCCCAGAATCATGGCTCGTGGCACAATCCGTTCTTCTTTGCGAAGTTGCTTCCAATCGATTTGAACTCGGAGTTCATTGTTCGCGTGCACTGGTAGAATTTATTACATGTAAATTAGCGCAATTTATATGGATCTTCAATAACATGTGCTTAAAAATGAATTAGTTTGAATGGATAGAAAGAAAAATGATTTGTCAAGAAACATAGGCAGACACGCACTTTGCCACGTGCATCATCGATAAGATAATGAACAACGTCGCACACGTGCCTAATAGTCAATATTCTTTTGTAGATTGTCACGTCATGTGACTGTCACGTGCCAATAATGTTTCAGCGAACACAACTTCAACATTTGACATCGTTGAAGTTCCATTGAAAATTAAGCCGTGATATAATAAGCGTAAATAATTTTGCAAATTTATACAATAATGTTTAACGTATGATAAAGTTGAATTCCGCGGATCTGCAAATAAATATCTTTGTAAATTATCAAAGATTACTTTTGATTTCATCGTAACTGTAGATATCTAATCGAGATAGCCAAATAATGTATATACATCCGATATACATTCTGATATAACGCGCAATTGCAAACGCATCGAAAGCGTGAAAAGGTTTTGTGCGCGGTGGGCCGAAATCGATTTAAAAAGTCTGTCTCGGATTCTCAGCCGGCCCCGTCGTTTGTCGGAGGGGAAACGGCACCGATAGGACCTCGAAGACGCCCTTTGTGGGCCGTCTCGGGGCCCCAAGATTGCGCACGTGCTCGGTTTTCCCACGCGTATAGCACGCAGCCGGCCTGCGCTCGAAAGGGAGAGGATACCGAGACGGGAAAAGGACGGGGCACGCCTCAGGCCCCCATTGTGTCGAGCACGGGCCCTGAGACACTGGAAATTAAAGGTCTCTTCCTCGATCTTGTACCCGCGAGGCCTCGATCGTGCAAAATGGCAATGCGCACGAAGGGTAGTTCTCGTTCTCAACGAGCGAACGATCTCTAACCGTGATTCGACGGAACACCTTTCGCGATTAATGACACGGAACGGAATCGGCGTATCGGCCAACCGGATTCTCGTTTGCGATAATAACAGAACTCGTGGCACGTATTATGAGCATAATAATGACTTGCTGACGCACACATGCAGTGTCCGCTTTTTGTCATATCATAATTTGACGATGTTAAATCCGCAATTCATAACAGCGTTGTGTTTATAAAATTCTTATATTTACATATTAATATTATTTATTATTTTTATTAATATTTATTATTTATTAAATATTAATCAAAATGTTCGTTGTATTGACATTTTTATATAGAATTCTTTCTGTTGTGTTGAATTCTGGAATTCTATCTGGTCTTATCCAAAGAAATATAATCTTAGAGAGATTCATATTTATTTTACAATAGATTATATTTATGAAACACGTAGGTAGTAAATGAGATATAATTAAATTAATATATTTAATAACGATTGATATAAGATATAAAAATTCGACTTTTGCACGATGATTTATAGGATTATGAAAAGGAATGAAGAAAACAGATAATTTTGACTTTCGAAATGTATTATTTCGCGACGAGAGCTGTCAGAGCGTAAAGAATAAATAAACGGAACAAATCTATGAATATTTTGACTCGTGATATATATTATTTTGCGAGAAATTTCTAAAGAAACTGAGATAATGACAAATAAAAAGGAATATTAAAACTATTAGATTAAAATATTAAAAAATGGAGATTAGAAATCATCAAGATCTTGTTATTTTCTCTCTTGTGGCGAACAGCGATACTACAAATCATCGAATTTTTATTTAAAAGACGGATGATTTTATGATAAAATATTTAATAAAAAATGAATGTGAGACTTATATTTCTAATTGGAATTTATAATACGAATCGAGTTAGCGCTGTTATTAGTTCATTGCCCTCTCGTCAACATATTTCAATTTTATTTTTATTTTTCTTCGCTTCTATTTCCGTTAAATTTTACATCAAATAAACGACTCGCGATTTTCTTTGAATGCGATGAATATAAATTTTTTTCGTGGCGTCCTTATATATATGTCATGTAAATATATTTTTATTCAATAGTGCAAGTACACGATACGTATTAATCATATTCAAGTAGATAAGTGCGAGAAAATAATATTCAGCCTAGAATGCCTTTCAATTGAAACACAAGTCATCACAAAAGTGTTTTTACATAAGATATGACAACACATCTTAAATATTATCGCAATATTTTGCTTGAATCAAGACTTAAAATATTACAAAGACTTAAAATATTATAAAGCACACAAGTATAGAGCACATAAACTTTTATTTTTCTCTCAGGGAAAAAAATTTTTTTTCTCTTGTAATTTTGTTTTATATACTTAATATACGTGACAGTTTTTTATTACTTTTCAATATATAATTACAAATACATATATGGGCATCGAATGACATTTGTTCGCTAGATCGCATGTTAAAAATTAAACGGAGGAAATTCTCTTTCCGAACGTCGAACTGCATGACGAAGCTTTTAGCAATGCAGTCGTCAATCTATGAACCTGCATGTGTCCCCAGATACGTTTGACAGGCCACGAAAACGAGAGTTTCTTATCCCAAAATTCCAACACGGCTGACTCATCGTCTTCGTAATTTTCTTCGAAATTGAGATAGGATTTTACAAGGAAATCGATGAGATGACTCGTCGGATTTTTAATGCATGCTCGGCGAGCATCGAGATCCTGAACTTTGCACATCACATAATTACGATATCTACCTCCTGATCTTTGATGAGGTTCTCATTTGAACTCTTTTTTTATTCCATTTTGATTCCTTATACGATATGAATTAAACAATCGATGAACAGAGTCAGAAAATTGCAGAACTGTTGATCGTGAATGGATAAAGTGTTTTGAAACATCAAGTCAATAAAGCAAAATACAAATGAGTAAACACTTTGAACAAGATTTCGCAACAACTTCGAACAAGGTTACAGATAGATTATATTAGTGATGTAATATGAGAATTTTGGCATGAAATCGAGCTGGTAAAAATATTCGTGAAAATATTATACATATTCAACGAAAAAAAATATTTTCGAAACCTGTTTGACTTGTTAATAATAGAAAATTTCAATAATTCGGATAAGAAACTTGGAAAAAAATGCACAGGAATGCAATAGGTTTGAAATGTTATTTTAATCGCAATTCAATTACATTAACCTTATATTAACCCTATAATTAGAACCGTTACTTTTTTTATCAATTTTGTTTTATTTATCGATACTAAAATACACACACACATGTATAT
>NW_021853569.1:440689-456547 GCF_003651465.1 Formica exsecta
TATCTGATTTTCTTTTTTAATAAAAATATTTTATTATAGTATTATACACACATATATGAAAAAATTTTATTATGTACCATTGAGTTATATTATAAATTCACTTGTGCTGTTTATGACCAAATTTCGTTAAAATATGATATATCCGCGAGTTTTATAAATCCAATCGATATCCTTCGTTTCTTCACCGTTTCGCAGATTGCTCGATACTTAATATTAATCGTAAACCTAATTTCTCGACTTTCATCGTCGCGGCATCTCTTTTCCACGCGCGGTGAAACCGCGCCGGAATGGCGCGTAAAACGGTCACTTTGTTCGAACACGCTCGTGATTTCGCTTTTAATTATGCCGGAAGCCGTTGTTAAGGGGCATTCGTTAATTGATCCTGTGCCTCGGTCATCGAGCAAAAATTATGTACCTGCATTGGCCGCGAAGCGCCCACGGGGCCCGTGGGCCTCGCGGCGCGTTGCTCACACGCGCGCATGCATACACACGTGACCGACACACGCGCAAATAATATACCCGCACGAATGAATGGCGCTGCCGAACGGGCGGTCGGGCGGAGGAGAGAAGAGCAGGCGTATCTCTCTCGTTCCCGGACTCTGAGATCTAACTACCACCTGCCTCATTTTCCCACGAGCCCCGAGCAAACCTCTCGAATACCGATGAGATAGACGAGGACGGATCGCCCGCCGGTGCGACGAGGAGGCGCATAATACCGTGACAGGTAGAGAGACGAGGATGAGACAAGCTGGTGGTCTTCTCTTCTTTGGTAACCAGGAACGAAATACTTCGGGAATATGGGCCCATCGAACGTGCGTATGTGTCTGTATGTGCGTGTATTGCTCGTGCACGCAAACGCGGGGGTAGCGGGGCACGGGAGAGATCTTGAAACACGTCGAGCAGGTAGAACACGTGCTGGCACGAGGTGAGTCAGACGCGCGGGAATATCAGAGTAGTTGCGCTCTCTCTCTCTCTTTCTCCCTTTCTTTCTCTTATTCTTGCTCGTACAAATTGTGCCTCTCTTCTCTTCTGTCTGTATGTTTCTTCTATTTTGACGAATATTAAAATATAAGAATAAGTTAAAAAATTATATTGATCACTGTCTATATCCGTAAAAAGATTGTTACAGTTTTTTATACGTTTCTTATAATTTCTCTCTTTACTACGTTAAATACTTAATATTTTTTATATCGTATATATTTTCTCTCTCTATTTTACTTTCTTATAAAAATTATCTATAGTAAACGAAAATATTTTTAATTTTATTAAAATAAAAATATCACATACATACGTATTTTATTTAATTTTGTCGTATCATATTTCAAAATTTGGTTTACATATGGCTGTATATGATTAGACTGAGAACGTAGCGCGAACAAAGTTGCGCGTGCAACGATGCAGGGAACGCGACAACACCAATTGCGTGTTGTGTATTTCGCGCGTTGTTACGCAAATATGAATACGCGTAAAACGTGACGAGCCATGAAATATTCTCATGCAGATCTCTCAAAGAGATAATAACCTGTCGTGTTTTCTCCCATTGAACTCGTCGATTTTAAAATTATAAAAGCCCGCGAGGAATTGGGGGCCGAGCGATATTAAAAGAATTTCAATTTATCTTATTGAAAAAGTCTTCTCTGACACGATGTTATTTCGAAATACATATCGGCAACTTTACACATTAATATCAATATTATCAATATACAGATCTCATTGTAAAAAATAGCGAAAAATTATCAATTTTCTGTCAGGATTTAACTTGGACACTTTCAAATTTAATTTTGAGCACACTACGGAGGGAAGGGGGAATTGTAAGATATAAAGAATGCAAAATATTATAGTAAGTATATTAATTGTTAATACTATTTTACATTACTATTATTTGATTTGTGTGTGTTACCAAGTTACGTAAATATAATTCTTTATTAAATCTGGATCAATCGTGTCACGTTCTTAATATAATAGAGGCATTTTAAATGAAAAAGGATAAGATTTTCAAGGTAGAGAAGACACGACGGACACACGTGTGTCTTTGTTGGATCTGTATCCTACGGATTAGACGAATTTTCACGGATTAGTCATGGTGCCTTCGATCAAAATCTGTGATGTTCCTTTTCTTAACTCTTTCACGGTCTATTCCGACACTATTAGAGGCCATATAATTCCAAGATCAGATTGCTTCGGAACATTTATTAAGAGCTTTGTTCCGTTGGCAGCAACATTTGTGCAAAGTGTATACTACTTTTTACATATAAAGAGAAAGTAAATCCGATCAAAATGTGTTTTATATTACTTATATGATTTAAACAAATCTATTAAGGATATTTTGGCTGTACAATAGCAAAAAACTGTCAGAATTGAAAAAAAAACATATTTCTTACATTTATACTGTTTGAAAAATCAAATAAATAAATAAATCTGGATTATAAAAAGAATTAAAGTATCACAAAACAATATGGTTTTTATAACTCTTCGTAAAAGAAAATAGTTGTAATTAATATTTTTTCTAATTTATGACAAAAACTTTTGATAGTGAATACTCCCTGAAATTAACTGCAAGAAACAAAAAAAATCGAATAATTTACAGAAAGAGAGAGAGAGAGAGATAATATTTTTCTACAAATTTTAATAAATAACTTTTAAACAAGTAAGTGGATTTATATCAAGTTTTGCACAAATATTTATTAGAGTTTTCTTAATACATGTAAAAATTTTTATTTCGTTGGCAAGGTTTTTTCCTTGTCAAATTTGTCAATAAGTGCTACAATACGTGATTTTCCATAAGAATCAATACTAACTTTAAACTTAAATAATTTCAAAACCGTTAAGAGAATTATGCTGAAATTTTCATGCTTTTGTCAATGTTTTGACATATGACACATACATCCTTAAGCCGGTCGCATTTCCAAAGATGCTTTTGCATTTATATCGATCCGTTTTATTATTTCGTTTAATGGCATCGCGTAAAAACAGATCGACAGTTGCTCTTAAGCCTGGAACGGTGTAATCTTCGGTGATTTAACGTTTTCTTGCGCGACAAGGACGAAGAGTGCCACATCGAGACACACTTAATTCGGCGTCACGAAAGCGTCGCTGCAGCGCGGAAGAAAATTCCTTCGAGAAGGGCCGGACACGCGAGGCAGGCAGCATTCGTTGTTGACTCGGCCTCGGAGAAAGAGAGACCAGGCCATTAAAGCGATGTCGATAATTGAATGGAACCGCCGCCGTGACTCGACAGTGTATTATTGTTGCGCCGATCGATGTCGAATCGTGATGCGTGCCGGCAATTTAAGGCCACGCGAAAGGACATTGTGAAATCGGATCGCACGCTCGAGGCCCGCATATCTTCGACTTCTCATCTGTCGCATAATATTTTTATCTACGGACAGGTTTTAATTTATGCAAGGAATTTCGCGAGGGTACATACGTTGGCGCTCCGTCCACTCGTATTTCTCGGCTGAGATATCTTTCTTTCATAAAACGATTGTGGCAGAGCAAATATTTATTATATAATAAATATTTATAATTTAAAAAAATTGCATATGTCGCCAATAAATTAACACAATAATTGAATAACGAAACCGCTGATATAGAATATTTATTTCCTTTCGAACTTTAATTTACTCCCTCGGGATATCCGCAATTATTTATTAAGACTGTTGTGCGTTATTTCTAGAACACTCGCGTCGCGCTTGCGTGGTCGTTGAGAATAAAATACGGATCCTGAGTAAAAGAGAGAGAGAGTTGTCTACGCGAGGGATCTTTGACGGGAATTAATTGTTCCGCACACGCTACGCTAATTATTTCTATGGGGCCGGATCGAGAACTCGTCCTGAGGGGCCGGTTATCCTGGTTAGCTCAATTTTTCGTTGCGGTGTGTATATATAGACAGTATAGTAATCTAGAAAGAGACAGCTCTTTCTAGAAAGAGAAGATCTTTAAGTTGAGATGATAACTTAATGTCATGCTGTCGATGATCGAGGTGTGCTTATAGTGCCAATGCACGTCGCGACGCTTCCTACAGCTTCGATAACGATAGCTTTTGACGGATACAAATCGCGTTGCTTGAAGGCAGTCTCTTGTCCCCCCGAAGAAACCGGTCGACGGGCATTGACGGCTCGCTGACATTCGATACCTGTTTAATATGCCGCTTTCCATAATAAATAACATAAGGTTATAGAAGCCATTAAAAATTTTGGTCATCGGTTGATTCTCGGGTTTTCTTGGTAAATCTATATCGTGATACTTTTTTTTACATAATTACGTTGAAGATAAAAATGAAGAAATGAGCTAAAAAGCTTGAATAAATTTAACTTATTTAACTTATTAAAGCGATTCTCTTTTTAACATAGCATTTTACTTTGAATTAAAGTTTGTTTAGATTAAATAAGAGAGAGAAAGATTTTTCTTTAAAATTTTAGGATTTGTAAAAAATATCTTCTCAACTTTTTTGACAGATCAAGTTTTGTATTATAAGAATGTATAAATGAATTCCAGATACGGTTTTAGGCTTTAATGTTTAAAAAATTGTCCAGTAAATCTTTAGCTTTAAGAATATTTGCATTAAGATAAAAATTATATGCGTTAAATGAAAGAGAGAAAGATTTTTCTTTAAAATTTTTAGGATTTGAAAAAATATCTACTCAATTTTTTCGACAGATCAAGTCGTGCATTATAGCTATGAATGTATGAATGAATTCCAAATACAGTTTTATTCTGTAATATTTAAAACATTGTCTGGTAAATCTTTAGCTTTAAGAATATTTGCATTAAGATAAAAATTATATGCGTTAAATGAAAGAGAGAAAGATTTTTCTTTAAAATTTTTAGGATTTGAAAAAATACCTACTTAATTTTTTCGACAGATCAAGTCTTGCATTATAGCTATGAATGTATGAATGAGTTCCAAATATAGTTTTATTCTGTAATATTTAAAAAATTGTCTGGTAAATCTTTAGCTTTATTAAAATATTTGCGTTAAGATAAAAATTATATAAGATTAAAGATAACAAACGTAACAGTATAGTCTATCAATGGCAGATTCGACATGTAAATGCAATTGTGAATTCCTTTGATTCCAATGATATATATATATATATATATATGTATATATATTCTGGCGTTATTAATGGTCGGTTATTTTTGTCGCTTTCGACGTGCTCCATATGGCGGCACACTACGGGTGGCGATAGTATTCCGTAAGCGGCTCGCCACAAAGCGCCATTCACGATTCCGCATTTGTCTCTCGTGTGAACTGCGCGCCTCGGAAAGATTCGGTCGTCGTTGTCGTCGTCGTCGTCGTCGCGTTCCTCTTGAAAATTTGACGCACGTGTTATCGGCGTCTTTTAGACACCAACTCTCTTTCGAGAGTCACAAAGCGTCCTTTCATTGCCTAATTAGGATGCTTTCGGGGGGGCTTTTACGTGGCGAATGCGCCTCTTTGACATCGCCTCCGCTTGCCTGTCTTTCTATATTACTGTTTTCGGACTGATTAACAAGTCGGAAAAAAGCCGCCTTTCACGTTCACGTCATCCTTCGCGTCACTTCCTTCCGTCTACAGTTGTCGTCGCGACGACGATTTTGCGCAGAATTTTGATTGAAGTTTAATTTATTATCTCAAGTTATATTAGAGTAGGATTTAAAATTTTAAAAATAATATGTATTAATTATATTAATTATAATTATATTAATTATAATTATATTAAATAATATGTATTAATTATAACAAATAAAAAATAAAAAAAATAATAAACATAAATTTAGAATTAATATTGTAATGGGTGTATACCGATATTATTTATGTGTACATATGTACATCTGTTTTTGGCAATTTTTGCAATAGTTTTCTTATTATACGTTGATGGTGGCATTTTAGCACGAGTCTTCCCTATATAAACGTAACAGGACCCCGTACGGATGTTTTTCGGATCCGTTTTTCGAGCGGCCTCGCGTTCCCACACTCTCGGACGCGCATTGAAACGTATACCAAAAGAATTCACCCCTATGCGCACCATGAGGAGGGTGGATGCCGAAGGAGCCCATAGAAAAATTAAAATCGTTCTCCTTTCAAGAAGCCTCTCTCTCTTTCTCACTTTCTTTGTCGAAGCGTGCAATGCACGAGCTGCTTTTGAATAGTACTACCGTTTCCGCGTTTGTCAATCTTGACCCCGTTACAACAAGGATGCCCCTTTCCTCGATCCTGTCCCTTCTCCGCGTCATGAAAAATGCCGATACTCACCCCTTTTCGTGCTGAGAAATCTTTCACGAGCTGAAGGATGACCACGTCGAATCGTCGTCATCCATCCGTCGTGTGCATTTGCATTTTTGTCCAAGATTGTTCGTGCGAAAAAAGTCTCCCGGCATTTTGGAGGATGCACGCAGGTGTTCCGGTTCCCTAAGAAATGCACGTACGAGTTATCGTGTCCCCGCTCGAGTAGCAATAATGGGTTAAAAGGTCCATCACATTAAAATATCTTATTATCTAACGATTACAAAAGAAATTTGGCTATTTTTTCTTAGTAACAAAAAATTTAAATTATAGACGATTTTTTACATTTATAAAATTTATGATACTTTTAATATGATACTTTGATACTTTTTATAAAATATACGTAGCTCAAGCGTCGTATAGTCAACGCGTAGAGAGTGAATATATAAATATTGCCCTTCATGTGTAAGATACATTACGATTTATCAGAGAGACAAATATACTTTTTTATCCTTTTTTCGAAAAATTCTTCTATGTAAAAAAAAAAAAATATATTTGTTATGCAGATAACTTTCGGGGTGGGGGGAGGGGGAGTCTTACCGAGATGACATGACTCGTACACCCACGGAGCGATCAACAGGTAGTTGTATAACTTATTTTGAGGCTTTCCCTCTACCGGGCTCGGTGCATTGTGCGAAGATTCGTTAGAGCAATCGACAAGGGTGACGATGGGACGAAAGGAACGGGGGACGGTATTTTGCATACTTGTATGTGTGTGTGTGTGTTAAAGACGCGCCTCTCGCGTACTTCAGCCATGTTGTTGATTTATCGACGGCAATTTTTCGAAACTGTTAATTATGCACACTCGGCGAATAGCGTTTAACGCTTTTTACGGAACTCAACAGCTGTGTCGAGCATCATAAGTGAGACTTAAACAAACGCACCTGTGCAATTAGGTATTCTCTTCGCCGTCGATTTATTAGTTGATGTAGATCTTAGTTTCTGATATAGCAGTCAGCCATGATTGTCGGATGTTGAACTAAATTATTACGCATCATTTTCTTTTGACGATACTAATCTTTAAAAAGAATATTTGTATTATGGGAAGACTTACTGCCGCAATAACATCTTCACTTTCTGATAATTTCAAAAAACGGATACATGTTAAAAATTACTGCATTTAAAATATTAATCCTTGAGCAACTCTTTTACCCTTTCACTTGTGCTCTTCGGGGAGAGGGGGGTAGGGGAGGATTGTCTAGTTATTCTGATTATTCATGCTACACACGTGGTCAGCACGAGCATCGTGATATCCAGAAGAAATCCCCTTAAAAAGATCCCCTCGAAAAATCAACCCTCTTGGGGGACGAAGAAGGGAATGTAGGGGGAGATCGTAGGATCTGGCGCGAAAAATCAGCGCGCCGAGCGAGATCGCCGCGGGCGATTGTAGAGCGATCGCAGTTTTACACACCTAGTCGCAAATAAGTGTGTGCGGGGCGCGCATTTAGCGCCCGGGGCCCTTTCACGATGCACGCTTATGCGAAGATATCGGCAGCTGGCCCGGAATCGTGAGAGACTCGGGCAGATGGCCTGCCCTGAAAGTCCTCCACGGCGCTCGCGTGTACGTGCACACGACCACTAAGGATTCCCCGCACGCCTTCCTAAGGAAGGAACCACACCGAGGATGTTTCCCACGGACTCCTGCAGCCTTCTTCTCATCTGCCGTATTACTCGGGCCTCACGAATGCGCCCCGCATTCTGCTGGTACCCCTCCCCCACTCGTCCTATCCGCGTCTAAGATCGGGACAGTCGATTTAGCCATCTCTTCAGAATGTATCGCGATTGTTGTCGATTGTAGATGCGATGTACTCTTGTCTAAGATTCATATAAGAGTGGAGTACAATTATATTTATATAAACAATTTCAATTAAAAAAAAAAAAAAAATCAATATAACGGTCATTATGCCATCAATAATCTATGGGGTTTAAACAATTTTTTATGCAGAGATTTATTCTCGTAGATTTATCATTATTACTCTAATCTATATTCTACTCATTGTTAGTATAATTTATACTTCTTCGAGGGAAATAATTAATCGAAATAATTTGCTGCATTTATCGGCATTATTTGTAATTAGCTCGAATGATTCGAAACATGTAGAAACTTATCAGAATTATATCGTTCTACTCATATTTATCACGATTATGCCTCGTGATCGAAAAAAAAAAAAAAAAATCAGGAATCCTTCGAGCGCAATTTATTATTGAGAATAACAGTTTATAAACAGGCCGTTAAATATGCGTAAATAATAACGACTGTTCAAAATGTAAAAAATAATGTAGCGAAAAAAATCCGCTCGGTTATTTGCGTTTTAAATGACACGTGTGGATAAAAATATCGACGTTCAAACAAAAAATTATTCCGAGTCATGATTCTTGTCAACCAATCCAAACCTGTTGCGCCGATCTACGCGTGTTAAGAGATACACACGCTGCACGCGCTTTATATACGCTCGTCGCGTGTTCACACGCGTCGCGCACACGCGCACACGCCTTGCCCGCGAGAGAGCCGGGAATTAAGTGGGTGGCTAAGATTAGTTCTCGTTTACTTTGTCGTTCGTCCTTCTCTCCTCCGCGGTTCCCTTCTTTCTCTCAACCCGACCGTCACTAACTAAGCTTCTCGCTCACTGTCTCTCGTTCCTCTATCCTTCTCTCGAGTGGGTGGGAGTAAAAAGTGGCGAACGATTAAGAGAAATGACACGGTCAAGGAGCAAGACGTACGCTGATTGCGGAAGGGACAGCCTTCGCCAGTCTCGACTGAATGATGGCACACGCACGCTCGTATCTAATCGGATTTACGCACACTGACGCGTTTCACGTGCGCAGCTGTACGTACAAACGATATCGTTGAATATACGTTGGATAAAGTGAACGTATAATAGCTTTAGAACGGGTTAATGCCAGCGCGATCTTTGATGCCATGCCTACTGCAATATTTTGTATAATTATTGTGTTGATGTCGTAGCCAGATTACATAATCCGTCGTTTTATAAAATATCTAGGCATTTTATAAAGTGCGGCCGCATTCCCAAATCATGATTGAAAGTGAAATATTTTACAATCTGGCTAAGAATTTTAGTCTTTTTATAAAACGCTAACAAGCGACCCGCCACATTGTCAAACGCAACGATTTGTACATCGTTTTAGATTCTGGCTGGTTCATTTCAGTCACTTTATGAACGACGCGTTTTTACCGACCTTATTTTATGTTACATTTGATAAAATAGTCGTAATAAATGTGTTTTTAAAATTTTTTTCACACATATTTCTTTTTATTATTTATTTCCAAACATGATTTTCGAGAATTTTATTGATATTTTATTGTTATTTTTATAAAATCTTAATTGTAATAAATACAACAAGTATTCATACAAGCTTTTTCTCATTTAGAAATACACATAATTACGGATTAATATTATAACATAATTATACCTATTAATTTTATGTAAATGGCTGTTCTACAAAGACAGTTCATAAAATGATTCAAATGAACCAATCAGAATTTAAAACGATGTACAAATCGTTGCGTTTGACAATGTGGCGGGTCGCTTGTTATGTGGCCGCACTTTATAAAATGCCTAGATATTTTATAAAACGACGGATTATGTAATCTGGCTACGACATTGATAATAGCAAGCTGTTTTACATCAAGTTGCAGTAATCTGTACAATAGCCGCTATGATTTGATTTTGTTTTACGATTTTAATTTCAAACTTTTTTAATATTTAATACAACCGGATTATTCACTCAAAAAAATGTCTTGCTGATATAGGTAGATTTCTAGGATTCATAGTGCTTTTTCACAACAGTGTGGTATGTGTGTGTGTGCTTTTTCTTACCCTTTTCATCTAAAATTACCTTAGGATTGCGTGATACGCCCGATTGGATCGAATAATATTGATTGCTCTAACGATGCGAATTAATTTTGAAAAAATGTCATCTATGCCTTTTCTAGGTACACGGGTATAATCAGAAATTTATGAAGCGAAACGAATTGTTTATTTCCTTATCGATTTTGAGAGGAATGATATAATCAAGTTTTGTTTACGATGTTTCAAGTTTTAAAAATTGTACTGTTTTGAAATATTATCTAGAATAGTCAAGATATATATACAGGGTGTTTCAGGATTAAATGTCTTAACTTAAAATATGAATCTAGGACCTTAAAACAAGGAAAAATTTTCCTTGGAGGTATACCCGTAAATGCTTTGTTTAAAAGATATTCACATCTAAACATTTTCATTATAAAATTTTATTACTTTATTATTAGAAAATATGAAAATTTTAACATAATCATAAATTCTTTTTTAAATTTTTAATTCTTTTAATTTTTTTTATATGATATATGTGTACCGTTATTATAATGTCAGGATTGACATGTACAGTTACGGAAACAAGTACGTATTAGCAATCGTACAATAAATTTATCATTCGTACCTATAATTTTAGATGTCAATATCTCTTGAATAAAGTGTTTACGGATATATCTCCAGAGGAAGATCTTTTCTTGTTTTGAAATCCTAAATTTATATTTTAAGGACATTTATATTTTTAAGACATTTAACCCTGAAACACCCTATACTAGAATATATAAATAAATCTTTTGCGCAAGGTACGAAAGGTCCATCATTATTTATAAATATTTATCTATTCTACTATTCTGATGCAGATTTTCGCGATTTATTGCGTAATATGCATTTGATTTGATTCATTTAATTTTGTAGGTGTTATCAGTTTCATAACGATGTGGTTGTAAGTAACTTCCGCGATTAAGCTGTCAGTACGTGAGCAGGATAATAAGTATATTCAACATTTGCCTCTGGCAATCGTACGGAAACGGACTCTTAAAAAGTATAATAACATTTAATTTTTTTAATGATACGTTACTTTATTAAAACTTGACAATCACGTACCATTTATTGATCATTAAAGTATGGCATGCATGATAAACTTTTTTATTATTATTTTTATTATATTCTTTAATACAAAAAATTTATTTTATTTATTCATTTATTTTTTTTTTTATTAAAAGAGCCGATGAGAAATTGTTACAGTGATTATATTATGTATATGCACCCATAATTGCTTCTCACCGTAAATGGCGATGCGACATTATCGCGATTTATCGCGCCAAAACTCTATTCTCTGCCAGACGAGATCGATCTAAATTTCTTATTAACATTCCAAGGCGGATAGGTCGATTAATCCCGTCGCATTTCGGCGATACCTGACGAAATGCCTAAATCGCTCACGCGTGTGTCGCGAACAAAAAAGAGCACTTATCCGTCGATCCATCGCGCGGGCAGTTTTGAAAGGCGGGCCCCGAGAAAGCGCGGCAAAAGGGCGCGCACGTGAGTGCACGTGGCGATCGTTCTCGACTTCGCACACGCGCGTACGTGTGCGTACACGTTGTATAGGTGTCCGGAGCACGCGCATCCTTCGTCCTTTCCCGAGGCCTCTCCCGTAAGGTGAGGGTGATATATGTATGCCTCCCTCTCTCTCTCTCTCCTGCATGAGCGGGAAGACTGTGGGAATTCGGGACATGTGCGTGCCTACACACGCTGTGCTTGTGGTTCGCGCAAGCAAGGGGGAAATCCTTGTGATGTTTGGAAAGAGAGCTCGAACGCGCAGGCGGGAGGAGGAAGGACAGCCGGCGGCGCGAACGGTGGAAGGACGGGGTAGGGTAGGAGAAGGAGGAAGACCGGACCTACGCTGTCCGCGGCCGCCATAAGGCAGCGAATCCATGGGAATATCGAGCATGTGCATCGGTCGTGGGTTGCACGACTACGGGGTGGATTCTCTCTCCTTTTCCTTCATATCCTCTCCTTCTCCTGCTGTTCTTCAACCTCCGGCTGCTCCGACTTCTTTACACGCGTGACATTCCGTAATCCGGTCCGCGCACGGGCACTTTTTCTTCAACACGTGGCTGCGTTAAGGGGACGACGTTACCAGAGTCCACCCTACCCCCAACAGCTCGCGCCGGCCGCGTGTCCATCGCTTGTGAATGCAAGGGCCATATCGCTGCACCGGGATCTTTATTTAATTGGCTGAAATTGCGCACATGGTTGCTGTAACTTTATAGATGCATCGAAAAAGAATCATGTTGAATTTTTATTGATCATTAATATTTTCGTACTGCATTATTAAGATGTCTTGTGACAAATATTACCAGCATTTTAATTAACACATTAGAGACACATAAAGAGATTCTTTTATAAAACGTGTCATTTTGAGAACTTATTAAAACTGAAGATTGATTTTTATTATTGATAATTTTTATTTTTTATAATTGATGATATACTTGTTCAACGATTGTTAGTTTGATAATATATGTTAATAGTCTGAATAATTTTGAAGTACGCGGAAATTGAACATGTATTAAGGTGCGGTATATTTTTAGGGATATTATATTTGGTTCAACACAAAAAGGATAAGTGGAAGAAAAAGCTGTATCTTTGAAGTTACGTCAACATTACGCAAACCTATAGTAGGGAGTTCTCGAATTGTTTTATTATCAGAAATATAACATGTAATTAGTGTAGAAATATAGAAATATATTATATACACTTATCTTACAAACTGTAGTGCAGAATTGAATGGAAGTTTAATTATTGATAAACTATATTTTCTCAAAAATTAGATTTCTCTATTTTTTATATTAACATTTTTTTTAAAGCGCTGCATAAAATAATTTAAAAAACGCTGCATAATTAAAAAATTTTATTTACATAATATAAACTTGATACATACAATTAAAAAGACATGAGAACCTCTGGCTTAGAGTAACGAGAACGTACAGCTTTTGAAGTCGGTGCCAAAATAATTAGGGCGCTCAGAGGACGTGCTGAAACAGAATTCAAGATCAAGCGTTATGCGATATTATACATATAGATGTACTCGATCACATATATTGTACATATCAAGAGATATTGTTTCCAATTTTTTTTCGCTTTTGATTGCCAGGAGATAACAAATTACAAAACTACTTTAACGTAGCTAAAATAAAAAGATTTGGCTGAATTAATATCAAGCTCTGATTCTATTACATCATTATATTGTATTACGTTAATCGAGATAGAGACGATTTTTCTTTTTTATATTGGATAGCTTATGTCATATTCTGTTTGATTATATTGTCAGAGATTGATTCACGTAATCAAACATATTCTCTTTTAATCATAATGACAAGTAAATCGCTCAAATCACTTATGGATCATTTTCGTGAATGCAAGGATATAGCCGAATATATCGCAAAAGAAAAAAATGCCATCTTTATTGCCGAGCAGGATCGGTTGTGTCGCAATTTTCGGTAATCATGTGTTATTCAATTGTTGCAAAAATAAGGTTAAATGGAGCTCGAAAGTACGCACAAGTGCGCGTGTTAACGGGAATTTCTCGCCGATTCGGCTTTCTTTTGCCATTTTGCATCATTTTCTTTACAAAATATGCGGGCGAGAGGATTGCACCTCGAGAAATTACACGTTGCCAAAACATACGACCGTCATCAGGAAGTGCCGGGTTCTTTACGAGAAGTCCCAATTTTCTCGTGGCCATTCTCTGTTTTTCTCTTCTACTCCAAGACGTGAAGACACGATTATTGAAAAGGCAGTCGAAGAACTCGATTGAGAAAAGAAGGAGAGGCCAAAATTTGAGTTTTACTCTTATACGTTTTCGCAGGATATTTCTGCATTATATGTAAAAAAAAAAATACAGAATCTGGAATAAGATAATAATTTATTATATAAATTACTAAATCGAAGTTAGTTTAGCTAAGATTATTTGTTTTTATTATAACACATTTTTATTATAACTTGTGTTGTTTTTCTTTTGCCTTTAATTACATTAAAGAGAAAATTTACAAATCTAATGATTATGTGTGTTTATCGCAGATTTATTTTTAACTTTTAAAAATTAATTCGATGAAATAAGTGTCTATTCTTTTTAACAAAATTATTTAAAAAATTGTCAAGCATTAACGAAAAAGTTTTGACGATAATTTCGGCGAAGAGACACAAGAGATCTGTCTTTCGTGACTAGCGAAAATTAAAGTCGTGGAAGTGCGGTTGTTAAGAATGGTACGTTTTTTACGCTTCTACTCGATACATGTGGTGGTTCGCTGACGGTCGTCTGAAGATCGGTCGAAAGGGTTATCCGGTGTCCATTCATCGTATCTCCGCTACGGATGCTGGCTGCGCGCGCGCGCGCGCACGTTGTTCAGGATAACTTTTTTCGCCGGCGGCAAGGGTGTGGGGGAGAAGGACCCCTCGCCCGCCGCCTTCACAAAAGTGGCTACTCTCCGCACGCAGCACCTGACTTATAGCAGGCGTAATATTAGCACGGCTTACTTTCGGGATCAAGTGGCAGCTTCGTTCGCCCCCGGGTGCTGCTACGCATAGTAAGCGCGCACGACGGGAGTCGCTTGGCCGGAAGTTCCGCTCTCTCGCCGGAGAGCATAAATCTTGATTACAAATTGCGGCCATTACGTACTGCTCGCCGCGCGCGGAAGCAAGCGCGCGAATTTTTCAGCCTCGGGCCGCGCGATTTCTTTTCGTACGTACCGACGACTTCGCGCGATCATGCGTCATTTTTCAATGCTGTCCGGTCTCTCGCAACAAATGCCTCGGAGAACGGTAACAATCAAGACATTTATTACAGCGACGTAAACAAAGATGGATGTAAATGAAGATAGAATTTTGGAATCTTTCCGTACAGCGAAACCATTAATTAATTAAGGATGTTTTGGCTGTACAATAGTAGCAAAAAGCTGTCAAAATTAAAAAAAAAAAAAACATATTTCTTATACGTTTAAACTGTTTGAAAAATCAGATAAATAAATCCGGATTATAAAAAGAATTGAAATATTACAAAATAATATGGTTTTTAACGTCTTCGTAAAAGAAAATGGTTGTAATTAATATTTTTCCTGATTTATGACAAAAACTTTTCGTGACTATCCCCTGAAATCAACTGCAAGAAAAACGAATAATTTGCAGAAAAAGAGAGAGAGGGAGAGAGAGAGAGAGAGAAAGAATATTTTTGTACAATTTTTAATAAATAACTTTTAAATGAGTAACTGAATCTAAATCAAGTTTTGCATAAATATTTATTAGAGTTCTCTTAACATATGTGAAAATTTTTGTTTTGTTCTTGTCAAATTTGTCAATAGGTGCTACAATACGCGATTTTCCATAAGAATCAATACTAACTTTAAACTTAAATAATTTCCAAACCGTTAAGAGAATTGTGCTCAGGTTTTGTACAGATATTCAGAAGAAATAGTAGAACAGTCTACGAAATTTTCATGCCTGTCAATGTTTTGATATATGACACATACATCCTTAAGCACTACTTGACTTAACTAATTTTTTTTTTTTTTTTTTTATCGTTTCCACAGATTTCGTCAGATTTAATAGATTATGCGATTATGCAAACGCGGTTGCTCGAAGATCAAACGTTCCATTATACGTTCCATTTTGGCGACAAATGCTCTAATATTTAATAATAATAAAAATTTAGTAAACCTCAAAGAGGTTCAAATGATACGAATCAAAAAAAAAAAAAAAAAAAAAAAAAAAGGGCAAGTGGGCAAA
>NW_021853569.1:456925-469678 GCF_003651465.1 Formica exsecta
AAAAAAAAAAAAAAAATATTTCTTATACGTTTAAACTGTTTGAAAAATCAGATAAATAAATCCGGATTATAAAAAGAATTGAAATATTACAAAATAATATGGTTTTTAACGTCTTCGTAAAAGAAAATAGTTGTAATTAATATTTTTCCTGATTTATGACAAAAACTTTTCGTGACTATCCCCTGAAATCAACTGCAAGAAAAACGAATAATTTGCAGAAAAAGAGAGAGAGGGAGAGAGAGAGAGAATATTTTTGTACAATTTTTAATAAATAACTTTTAAATGAGTAACTGAATCTAAATCAAGTTTTGCATAAATATTTATTAGAGTTCTCTTAACATATGTGAAAATTTTTGTTTTGTTCTTGTCAAATTTGTCAATAGGTGCTACAATACGCGATTTTCCATAAGAATCAATACTAACTTTAAACTTAAATAATTTCCAAACCGTTAAGAGAATTGTGCTCAGGTTTTGTACAGATATTCAGAAGAAATAGTAGAACAGTCTACGAAATTTTCATGCCTGTCAATGTTTTGATATATGACACATACATCCTTAAGCACTACTTGACTTAACTAACTTTTTTTTTTTATCGTTTCCACAGATTTGTATAGATTTAATAGATTATGCGATTATGCAAACGCGGTTGCTCGAAGATCAAACGTTCCATTATACGTTCCATTTTGGCGACAAATGCTCTAATATTTAATAATAATAAAAATTTAGTAAACCTCAAAGAGGTTCAAATGATACGAATCAAAAAAAAAAAAAAAAAAAAGGGCCAGTTGGAGCATAAACGCGATAATTCGTGCGTAGTAAAAGAAATTATATTTCAAATCGAATTCATAAACCATACGTTTCGATTCAATTCAAATACCTTATCAATGGTATACGAAAACAAATAGTTAATTACAAAAGTCGTCGGTTGAAGAATTAAGTGATGATGGAACGCATCGCACAAATTATAAATTCAAACAATTATTATATGATAGAGATAATGCGCGCGTCAAAATAAATAAATTACATACATGTTTACCACAGAAACACAGTCTTAAGAGTCTAGGAATAATAGACTCTCGCCATCATAACAAATAACTCTGTCTTTACATAATGATAAATAATATTGAAAACCGTCGAGTTGTTTATAAAATCCAATAGTATAGGTCATATAATAAGCGTGTGATGCAGAAATTGATAATCTTCATGATGCGAGCACGTGATCCCCGAAAAATTGGACGGTGTGAAGTTAGCACCTCATATTCAAAAATCGAAAGTTTTATCAAGAGTTCCATTTGCACCCCATATAGTTCTATAGTTCCTGATAGGTTTTAAAAATAGTTCCGGCGAAAAACCTAAAAAAATTGCATTTTGAAAATATGAGGTGCCAACTTCCCGTGGCACCGCAAAATGCGAAAAATGCCATTTAAATTATCGTATCTTATAGTTCTCGAAGAGTTCTACAGTTCCTGATAGGTTTTAGCAATAGTTCCGGTCTCTAAATATTTTTAAACAATTTTTGAATCTCAGAGCAAAAATTGACGGATGAATGAAAGGAAGAATTAAAAACTGACCATGACTCTACAAATTTCAAGGAATAAAAACTGAGGCAGTCAAAATTAAAATAAGATATGGAAATATTAAATAAGTCAAAGAATAAAGTTTAATAAAACTAAACGAAACAGAAGACAAAAACTGTTGTGAGTGATCCACAGGACGTCCCGGTAATAAATGATCATTCTAATAGTTGGTCTCGTCTTCTTGCGCCCGCTACGAACTTATGCTAAGAGAAGCACGTATGTAAAACATGCTAAACATATCGTCTACATGAAATAGTGCCAAAATTACTTTGCGCACGAAAGCGGGTCACATGGCAATGCTCGTAAATTCGATCGAGAGTGCCCCTTCTCCCGGTTTCTCCTTCCAACGCCGCGAGATCTCGATGGCATCGATGAACGATGAGATCGATTTCCGCGAGTAATTATGTTCTTCGCTTAAGTAAGACGAACGTAGCTGCGGGGATCTTCGCCGGATACGAGTTATTTGTTGCCAGGAGAGTATCGCCGTAAACGGCGCTTTGACATCGACGATAATTACATTGACATAATAAATCATCGTTTGCCGTTGGTCGAGCAATCTTTGCGTCTCAACATGTCATAGTATCTCATCAGATTCATCGAACGTAGTGCTTGATTATCTGACAAAGTCAGCAATCGTCTTATTGAAGAATTCAATCATCGATTAAAGAGAGTTTTTAATTAATAATCGAATTTATAAATTCTGTTGCATGAAAAATACAGATACGGTTCTGGCATAATTTCTACTTATTAGCGAATATGACAATCAATATGAAAATCAATTCTAAATAACAAGATTTAATTTATTAAATTTTATCGACATAAAATAAAATATATGCACACACGGATGGACATCTATTATTGTTGGTATTGATTGTAAAAATTTATAAAAATTATATATTTTTTCATTAATTATAAAAATATATAAAAATTACAAGTTTCTTAAAAATATATTTCTCGATATTTTTCCTAAAACGTATCTTTAAATTTTAAATTATGTTATTCAATAGTTGTTGAAATGGAGTCTGTTGGTATTAATAGAGTTGATATACGGCAAGGGTGTGTCGAAGGATCCATTGCCACACAGATCGAAGGTTTTGACCGACGCATCGGTAAAAATACCGTTACGTTTTCCGCATATATATTTGTTTACGACGTCATTTTTTTATACGACGCAATATGAGGGGCTCGTAATCTTGTAGGATATAAGTGCCGCCAAATTTATTAACGTGGCATCGCCTCGAGTGTACACGATAAGAATCGACGGTTCCTTAGGTTTGGGAAACAGTCGGTCCTTTTAACAAACGACCAAGAAACTTGCCGTGATAAATTACTTGCATACCGCGAATGGTCACTCCCTAACTAGCGGTAAATATTAACTTTTAATCGGCAATGAGCTGCACCGATCAAAAGCTTATTTTATTGGAAAAAAATATATACATGTATATGTATGTGTACATAATATATAGTTATGATTTCTTCTAATATGATGTGACATATGTGATATAAATGCACGCGATGCGGGATTATTTTTATTTAGTATAATAATTATCTTCATTAATTATGTTGTACATAACTTTTTGTCTCTAACCTGATTTTTAATCTATCAAAATAAAATATGAATATTTAATTATTATTAATTTATTATTTTAAAAACGTATTTAAAAATAAAAAAAAATAATAAATAAAGATTCTCTTTTTCTCTAATCATATCTACCGGTTATAATAAATCTCACTGCATCTAATTTGTGACAAATGCCCCAGTTGCAATTGTATACGATTACAAAATGCATGAGTCGTACTTAAAATATATAATTTGCTTAATACATCTCGATATACTTTGGCGACCGCGCCTGTTCTCTAATTCGCGGACGATACGCGTGGAGGAAATGTGATGGAAAGAAGGGCGGTAAAAGAAGAAGGAAACCGGAGGAGACGCCACGTTCCATGCACGTTCCGTGCACGTTCCGTGCACACGACCGGCGGACGATGTGGCAGCACCTCTATTATAATCATGACGCACTCAGAGTAGAATAGTAGATAGACAGATAAAGAAAGAGAGAAACGAGCCCCGCGGCCGAATAAAGAGGGACGATTACGCGCGGGAGGAGGCGAGAAGGAAGAGAGGAGACGAGAGAGCCGTAAGCGGGTTACGGTCGGGCGTATAATACGTGCGTCGGTATGCCGTACACACGTATACCCTATCCTACGCGAGCGCGCGGCCGGTCGCTACGTGTACGTCTTATAAATACGAGGCAGTGCGTGGCGCACTCGGGAGAGAAGGTGTGTAAGTCCGCATCTGCCCGAGATTCTCACGCGCGACGCATCTGTCTCAAGTTCCCACGAGAAGCCGGGGCCCCGGTAGAAGGAGAGAAGCCGTGTTGCCCGGGAGCCAGGCCGCGGACCGAGAAAGTTTCGTCCGCCGGGCGCGAGCTGTCCACGTGGCGGCGGCGCGTTTAGAGCCGCCACCGTCTTTCCCGTCGCCGCGCTCGTTAAAGTGTCAGATTATAGGAAGAACTCGTATGTACGATCTTCTGTCCCCTCTTTCCGCTTCCCCTCTCCCTTTATTTCCTTGACCGAGAACGGCTTGATCGATTTTTATTGAGTCCCCCGAATGGAGACGCGTGTCGCGCTCCGTGCTTCGTTCGCCTTCTTAATGAAAGCGAGCGCGTCCCGCGCATGTGATCTCTCCTAATTCGTCTGTTATAGAATGTATCGGAATGCGCGCGAGAGTCGTGTGAATTGAATCTGTCAATCGCTGGGATTGCTTTCGAAATGAAACGCACCGAGCAGGTTTGAATTAATAATATAATATGAGACTGGATGCGTTTTAATTGACGAGATTGCGATATAAAATGTGTAAACTCTAACGATAATTGAGTATACACACAGAAAAATACATACTTTATACAAGTAAATATTACGTGTTTCAAGTATTTCATAAGTTCATCATAAGCATCAAATTTATTCAAAATATATTCTGAATCCTAATAAATTTAATACTTCAATCAAGAATATTAAATTATATAATTGAAAGAAATACATTAAATTTTTCTGATCAAATAAATTTTCTTACATTAAATTAACCATATCTGACTTTTCTTCGATAAAATTTTATAATATTCTTCAAAAGAAAATATTTACTTTTTTGAGTACATGATAATGAGTATTTCTAAAATTTGTGACAAGTCTATTTTAAGACTATTATTAAGAAAATATTCTTTGTTAAAGATAACTGTTACTTAAAACAGGTAAAGTAAACTGAATAATTATTTTACTTAGCAATAGAATAATATTTTTCTGTGTGCACTTATACTCGCGCGGATTAGCTATTTTTTTAAAATAAATCTCATTAATTATTGCAAAAATTGCAAAATGATATAGAACTTTCCTCTACTCGATTTAACCCTCTCTATACATGAGAGGTGATACGATTATTACCGGACATCTTGTTTAATTATATACATATTTGATTATATCAACTTTTTTCTCGAGCCTGAATGAAATAGAAAAGAAGTAAAATAAACTGAGTAATCATTTTACTTAGCAATAGAATAATATTTTTCTGTGTGTATACATACACGCGAACGAGGTTAAACGTGTAGTTTTGCTTGTTTTTATATCTGTTTCTCATTTTCTCCTCTCTTGTTTTCTTATATTGATTTATTATTTCTCATACACTACTATGTATGTCACCCACGTGGCTGACGTATGCCAAGCGTTAAAGTTCGTTGCTTCTTCTCTCATCTTCTCTCTTCTCGCATCATCTCTCATCTCTCTTTGTTCATTGGAAATATCAGATTATAGGACTATAAATATTGTAGAAAAAAATGATTACTTGAAATATCAAATTATAAGATATAATTATAAATATTCAAATTATAAATATTGTAGAGAAATGATTACTGATTGCTGGAATATGCAAATTTTGTGTATATGTGTGTGCAATCTTGTGAATTGAGATAACAAATTATATTAAAAATATTTTTATTTCTCTCGTATATGTGCAGCATATATCAATATCAAACAACGAAATAGTATAGGATTTCTTCTCGAGAACACTATATCTTTGCTACCTTGTTATTGACTGTATGCCCAGAAGTGTTAAAATTCATTGCTTCTTCTCTCATCTTTCATTCATCAGAAATATGAGATTATAAGGCCATAAATATTGTAGAAAAATGATTGCCTCATTGTGTGTGTGTGTGTGTGTGTGTGTATGTGGTGTGTGTGTGTGTGAGAGAGAGAGTATGATGTGTGTGTGTGTGCAACCTTGTGAATTGAAATGACAAATCGTTAAAAATATTTTTTCTTCTCTCGTATATATGCAGCATAAAAAAAAATTAACATTAAACAACGAAATATAATAATATAAAATTTCTTCTCAAGAACACTATATCTTTGCTACCTTGTTGTTGACTGTATGCCCACGTCGAAGGACGAGGTATTATTATTTCCGCCGAAGGTTTCATTATTCTTATGACTTACTACATTACATTCTTGGATGGCGCAAGGTTTTATCCTTAACACAACAGCGGATCGAGTAATAGTCGATTTGCGTCGAGGAACAAGAGAGTTTCGCATAAAACAAAAATGCGTAAGCAAAACCTCAATGCGAACATAATATTTTCGTTTTTCTTGCGAGTCGCTAGATGTGTCTTCCATCCCTTTTAAAATAGGGAAAGTACTAGGTTTGATCAATTGTATAAAACAAAGCAACGACGATCATTTCTATGCCTCCACAATATCAAATAAAGATTTAATAAAAGAAATCTGTTAAATTTGCATATATATAAAAAATTAAAATTTCAGGGAATTTTCTAAATGATATATATTTTATTATTTTTTTTTTGCTCGTAAAAAAAAAAGTTAAAGTATTCTTTAAACATTTGTTCTGTGTCTTATTAATTATTGTCACAAGAAACACATGTAGTCTTTAATCATAGAATAAAAGAGTATCAGATTCTACCTTCTCGATTTAATTTTTGAAATATAATTCTTAATATTAAGTTGCGATATATCTTAATCCACATATTCATATAATATTAATAATATATCTGTGAATTATTTTTTATATATCATAAATTATGCACATATACGGGATGTTAGATTTATAACATCGTATTAATTTTCGATAGAGCGCGAGATAAATTGATCTTCGTTGCGGTAGTGAAGTAAGATAGATAGTTTTATGATTTTCATATTTATTAAAGAATGTAACAGTAGGCAAGCTTGACGCAATCGATTGTAATCGCGAAAAGATGTTTACGCGAGATGCATATGATTTCACACGAGGCCGCTTATCGATATGCAATTACTAAAACGTGCTCGATTAACCTCGATTTTTCAAAATTGCGTATCTTCGTAAACAACATCCAGGTGGTGTCCGATTCGAATGCAATCATGTTTTAAATTGACCCGTATTGGCCCGTCCCTCTCATGTATTTAATGACACATTGCATCGGCTGTTGTAAACAATTATCCCTGAAAGCCGCGATTTTTCACACAATATGTTAATGAATGTCGCAGGTGTGACACATATGTTACCGCCCGATTGAAATTGCTTGATCCAATTGATATTTTTCGATAAGTAAAAATGAATATGGGACCGTTCTTATCTTTATAAATTTGGATTTTCAATAATTGTAAGAAACACTTGTCAAGAGAAGTCATTCATTCATTCAGTCAAGAACAAGGATTCATTTGTTAAATTGATACAGATATCGGTAATTTATACTTCTACATAAATATTTATTTAATTAACAGTATTATACATGTACATACACATATACATGCGTGAAAATATTAAAGACATCCATCGTGTTAATGCGACATATCAACGCGATATTTATTATATGTTCAGTACATATTTCTCTCTCCGCAATGTCTTAAATAAATTACAAAGAGAGAACTGAATATTAATATGATTTAAATTTTTAAAATTAAGTTGACCTGACAGAAATATTTAATCGCAATTTAATACAGAAATTTAAAAACGTGATGATGTATGATATGATACTACGTATATTTGCGTATTGCCCTCCGTTAGTAATCCGTTCTAACGTTCGAAGATTGTAGGACGATAATCAAACCTGTACGCGAGTTTTCCTAGGCTTTCTCAATACATGCGCGTTAATTAATGTGTTTGAGATGGCGCTCAACAAGATAGTGCGAATCTAATTTGCATCTAATTGCATGCTATGATAAATGTATGCATAAAAGATTGCCTGACGCATTACACGTGGAGGATTACATAATACATCATCGATCTCTTGTGTATGTGTGTGTGAGTTTATCGTAAAATTGATACTTCGTCGAAAAGCATAGCTAAGTTTATGTGTGCGTATTATACTAATTAGCCCTTTGATTAAGAAGCATATATTATACAACTATTTCTTATTTTAAAATATTGATTGCCATTTTAAAATAACATCTTTTAGAGAATAATTTTTTTTTAGTAAATAAAAAGAATTATGCTTTTTTTCGTAAATATTAAAAAGAAGAATCTCCAAAATAACTATTTATAAATAAGGTCCTTCTTCTCTCTTTCTAAAAAATATAATTAAAATTTATCTATTTTTAAAAATTATTTTTTTAAACCTATCTCTTTTGCTTTTTTTTTTCTTTTAATATTTTATAAAGATAATACTTTATTATCCGCGAAGAAATTTCTCTTTTTTCTGTTTTTATCTTATATTTAACTCATCTTTTCTATTTTATTTACATATTATATAGATTAAATGAAGATGTCTAATTGAATATGTCTCGCTTACGTTTTAATCATTAACGATAAGCCGAATGTAAGTAACTAATATCGAATCACACAATCGTAAACATATATGATCGTTAAATGCAAAATGATTACGTCTGTCGAGTTCATATATATTCCAGATTAAAATCGTTTTAAATATGGAATCAACGAATATGTTACCGGTTTCGTTATTTTACGTAAGCTAATCCTATTAATGTTTTTTTGACATATGCTAATTCATGCTAAAGATAGGTAGTCAAGAGCCGGATTCCTCGTTTCCTATCTTCTTTTCAATCTGGGATTGCCGTAAACATTGTTTAGCATGGTTGCTTCTCTGTCGCAGAAAAGATCTTTGACCTTTGTTTACGAATTCTGTTCATTATCATATTTCGAAAAAAACTGCAAAAAATATAAAAAACGCATAAATTGTGTTTATATATAAATAAGAAAGCAAGCCAATAAATTAATAACGTCTTCACTTGAATTTCGCTATTTTATTCAACGAAACGTTATTAGAGAAAAACTTATATAGCGCTATAATCAGGTTAAAAAATAAAGAAAGATAGGAAAACTATCTTAACATGAATAAGCAGAATATCTATGTTTATTCACGAAAAATTTAAAATGTATGATAATAATTAGTAAAATACATCGATAACATGACATTTTCTCATTTATAGTTTTGTGAATTGGATTACATCTGTTTTATATAAGCGATTTGGCATCAAATCCTTGAGAGTTATATACAGGGTGGTTCAGAAATACTTCAACAAACTTTGGGGGTGATTTCTTCAGACAAAAACAAGTAAAAAATGTTATATAAACATAACATCCGAAAATGCTTGGTTTATGAGTTGTAATCGAAAGATTTCAAGGACAAAAACTGACAGAATATATTTACAATGACACACATGACCAATATAATACATCTTCAATTCAATTGTCTATCTACTCACAATTCATAACAAATGTTCAAAATATCTTCCTCCTGCTTCAATGCACGCATGGACACGTCGGATCATGGACTATTGCACCCTTTCAAAAATCCCATGATGGTTGCGAATGGTTTCATAGGCATCTACGATGCGTTGGTGAAGTGTCTCTTCATTTGCAATTTCAGTTGCATATACTAAAGCTTTTAAATGTCCTCGCAGATAGAAATCTAATGGATCTAGATCAGGCCATGATATTGAATTGAATGTAATTTTTCGATTATAACAAACTATTTCCGGACATATGTTTATTTTATTTTTTTGTTTGTGTGTGGAAAACTCATCCTCAAAGTTTGTTGAAGTATTTCTGAACCACCCTGTATATACATGTATATATATTACTAATTATTGTGATGCGTTTCCTCAATAATTAGTAGTAATTCGTACTTCGGAATTCGCGCGTCATTGATCGATCACGCCATTATTGATGCATCGTTACGCAACGGTCTTCTATTTTAATTGCTCTCATCATCCTAAAGAAGTTGCGACATAGAAGAGGTCGTGTATGCGTCGAGGCGAGGAGACACATCACACTTATACACACACAATTTTTCTTCTTTTTCTTTTTCCGTGAATAACATTGCGCGCGATTGGCACGGAAATGACACGTTTCGTGATCATCTATGACCAACGGCATTAGTCATGAGCCAATTTCGTTCCGGCTTCCTTTCGCCTTTTTGTTCGATCGTGAAAGAAGCACTCCTCTCTCCCCTGGCTATTGTTTGTTCGCCGACAGTGATTTTCTTGGCAACCGAAACTGGCGTGACTTCTCTGTTGCTCTTTGCGTAATTATCGACAGATTTAGAGTTAATGACGCATGCATCGAACAAATTTTTTAGATGATACGTATCTAGGCTCTTTCTAGTCGTGATACACGATTTAATAATGCACGGGTAAAGTATACTTTTTAGCCGAAAATAGAATTTAGTACATGTAATTTGTTTCCCGACAATCTCTTGCAATTAAAAATTTGTGATTCTTAACATGACGATGCAAGTTTTATTTATTTTTATGTCTATCAACAAAGAAGTCGGTATAAAATAAAATCCAATATTTGATTATTCGAAATTTATATTATAATTTTATATAGTTTAAATATATGACAATACATATGAATATTAAATTTTATAAATTTTGCAGCGTAATATTAGTATGAGATTTTCTGACTCTTGATCAAAAGTCGATGTATACCAGAAATTAAAAGAACCCTTCTCGAATGCATTTTTTTTATAGAAATTGCATTCTGCGACTATTTTTAATAGAAAATTTTAAATATAATTTAATAATAATTTAAATATGATAATTTTAAGTATAATTTTAAATATACGTCATAGGGAAAATAGTAAAAATCTACCGGAAAAATTCGCGTGCAAGAGAGTGTTCCGCGTGCGCGAGTCAGCTAATGCGCACGGGCGTACGTGACACGCGTGCGTACGCGCGCGCGACGGAGATCGCGTGTGCGCGTGTGCGCGCCGGCTCGCATTAATGCGGAGATCGGGGCCGTGGGAATGGAGCGAGTAGCGCGAGCGAGGCACGAGCGAGGAGGCCTCGCGACGAGGAGGGAGATACGGCGCCATTCACTCCCGCGGACGACAGGAAAGGCCGTCGACTATCGGTCGTATATACGAGGGAAGAGAGATGTGTGTGGTAGCCGCAGCCGATTCCGCACCGCGCGACACGTGCTTTTCCTTCGCGCCGAGAAATGTCAAACCGAGAAAGTAGCGGCGATTGTTCGCCGCCGAAAGCGCTCTCGAGCCGGCACACGCAACCGGATTTTATTACTTTCGCTACCGGGAGCAGCATGTTTCTTTTTTGCGTGCTGTGTAGTATCGTTTAACATGTAATGCCCCACACATGTCTTGGGATCGATTAATCTACACATAAAAGTTATATTATCATTTGTTTCTGGATATTTTAAAAATAACGTTGATATATAAATATAAGAAGAAACAGATCATTATCACCGATGTTAATAAAATCGGATATTTTTCAAAATTATAGTATTTTTCTTCAATTTTAGACATCAATTATTAACTGTTTATATATCTAATTTATTTTTATTTCTAGTAAAAAATTAATTTTAGTAATGTTCACATAGCTGAAAGAGGTTGCAAGAGCGAGTGCAAATTTTTGTGCCTTTTCATGACTTCCAAGAAAAGCGAAGCTATTTATTTCGGCTATATTTCTTCACGCGCCAATTATTAGCTAGAAAGTGACGCGATAGAAGAAAGTATGAAGCGGGTCGTTCTCTTACGCGGAGTTGAAAATATAATTCTTCAAATCGCACTTGCATTAATTTAATAATTTATCTCTATTTAATAAACCGCGCTATCTTTTATTCAAACAAGTATGATAAAAATTAAGAAAATTGATTTCTCTCACGTTTATGTCAAGTTTTATGTCATACATAAATTAGTTTTCGTATTTTATTAAAAACATCTTATATATTTCTTGACATCTTAAAATATCTTAGATTTTTTGTATTAACATAAACTTGATTTACTTCTTTAGGCTTTTATAAATGATTAGGATTATATATATACACATATATGCAGCATAAAATAACATACAAGTTAACATTATATATCGTGAGATTCTCGCATGAAAAAAACGTACGATTATCTCGAATACCTTCGATATTTCAAACGGATACAAGTCCGAAGTATTCCCACCATGTGGACGTTACATGTGGCGATGAGACAATTTTGTATGAGGAAAAATTCCTGCGCAGACACTTTAATCACCGTAATTACAAAAAGAAGTTATAGTACGGTTGTGACATTACTTGTTTTGACCAATTTATGCGATCCGGATAATCGTAAAGCGACAAATGGGGTAAGGAACCATGGTAGGAGGGAGGGGAGGGGGTCCAACATTGTAAGAGGATAATGAATTAATTTATTTAATCGACGCGTTGCAATATACCGGTGAAAATAACTCGTGTAATTGATACATTTCGGACGAACTTTTTCTCTTTTTTTTTCATATTGCCTTATTAAGCATTTGACCTTTTTTTAAACTAGAAAAGTGTGTGTCAAAAAAAATTTCTGCTCCTACATAACGCAGGTGTAGACATGCATCTAATGCAGGGTTGTTTGAAGGGTTGCCTACCCTATAGGCTGATAGTTACTTACCTACCCCAAAATATCAAAGGAGACTTGCAGGCAATTCCTTTTTATTATCTATTTTTATATATTATCTATTTGTTGCCATGCTATTTTGTTTTAAATCGGCTAATTTATTAGCTTCAAGGAATAGAAATGCGGAAAAGAATTATTTATAAAGTTAATTATTTTAATAATTTTTTATGACATGTCTTTATGGTTTTTAATTTAAATGATAAAATAGATGAATTTTATTATTTATTATTTTATTATTTAGTTTGTTGATGTAGCTGGGTTGATGAATTTCTAATATATATTATAATGTCATAAAA